>NC_036255.1:10901995-10904652 GCF_002742605.1 Olea europaea var. sylvestris | reverse complement strand
TTGCATACGTGTCAAATTGTTGAAAATTTGTCAATAGTTACTAATGACATCAATCAATATTTTTTATTTTATATATTTTTTAAATTTTTTTTTGACTTTTTTGTTGACATTTTTTACGAGCCCAGCTCATGGCTCGTGAACTTTAGACTCGTGGGCCAAGCCTACGAGCGAATCCCTTGCTCAGCTTGGGCTCGTTCCATCCATAGGTTAAGTTTTGACGAGCCGACGAATTACTCGACCCTTATGTCACCCCTAGATAAACTATCAATTGATGAAACAGGACTTTAAGGTAAATCTTTTTTAAAACATGTTTGCTTGTTTCTATAAAAATAAACTTTGTTTCTCATTTAAAAAGAAAAATATGTTTCTTTCATAAGCTTGGTGAAAACAAAATCTTGAATATACTTAACCAATTACAGATTTGCAGTCGATATTGTAATAAAATCTTATTGTTTGGTTTAGGGTTTTCTCAAGAAAGCGAGTGACCTTGAAGATAACGATATAAATGGTCACTACTTTCTCTCATAATCAGTGTGGTTAATAATTAATTATTCCTTGGTCAATAATTTACTTATTTCCATGTACTTTGCATCTTTGATCTTTACATTAGCTTAATTTTATAATATTAATAATGCCTTTCGATTAGTCTATTAACTAATATTAAACTGCACTTTGCATCTTTGATCTTTACATTATTACATTAGCTAATTTTATGACATTAATAATTCCTTTTGATTAGTCTATTAACTAATATTAAACTACAGTAGAAACTCCAATTGTCTGTGTCAGTATTTGAACCCTTTTCTGAGTTTTACTGTCTTTCCACACGTAGATAATATAATAAATAAAATAAAAATGAAAGCCCACCATAAAATATTAAATTCCCATTTTATCACTGTACTTTTAGGGGAAAAAACAGGTTTGAGGATGTGAAAGAGCCACGTATGCATGCAAATAAGGATTGGAAGCGAAGCGAGCAGAACATCCCTAAGTTTCTTAAAATAATAATTTTGTGTGCAGTAACTGGTAATGAAGAAACAAAGAAATATATGCATTTAAGAAGGGCTTTGGTGGGGGTATGGGTGAATTTTCTTTTGGTTTTGTCTTGGCAAATATTCTTGGGAGGTGGGTGATTTTATGAGGCTGTGGTGCATTCCTTCGGAAAAAAAGAACACTTTTCTTTTATGTCGTGCGAGTATAAGTTAGGAGTATCAGTTTGTGTGGTTCTTGTTCTTTTGTATGCTCAGCTGGAATTCAAGCTCTCTCTCTATCTCCTCTCTCATTCTCTGCTCTTTCATGCTGATAATCGGTACTGTGTCCTAATCCCCTCTTATCTACACACAGAAAGATGTGTTCACATAAGTGATTTGAATTTTCATTATCTTTTGCCTTATTGACGATTTCTTGAATTTTCTTGATGTTGATATAGGTTAAAGATTTGTGTTCATCTGATAAAAAGTTGTGATCTTGATTATTTGGGTAGTTAAACATGTGTTCTTGATGCAAAAATGGAAGTTGAAGAGCTTTTGAAAAGCCATTGGATCATCATCTTAAATTGTCTACTTTGTACAAGTATACAACAAATAGGAGGATAACAATGGAGGGTTCATCTGAGTCTGGTTGGCAGAGGTCTGATAATACATCCCATGATTCTGGATTCATATCAGGAAGAAAAGAGAGAGAGAGACCAACTGGGTGGCTCCACCACAGAACCCAGATTGGGGATCGGCCGGCGGTGGCAGCGGAGGCGGAGCCACTTGTTCCGGCCGCTGAATGCAGTGATATTAGTTTAAGACAATGGTTAGATAACCCAGAAAGAAAAGTAGATTCTCTTGAATGTTTACACATATTTTCTCAAATTGTTGAGATTGTTAACTTAGCACATTCTCAAGGAATTGTTGTACACAATGTGCGGCCTTCATGTTTTGTTATGTCATCGTTTAATCGTGTTTCGTTCATTGAATCTGCTTCTTGCTCGGATTCAAGTTCAGGTTCTCTTGAATATGGTCAAATACCTGAGTTTAAAGGTTCATCTTCACCTTTGCGCCACGAATCGAACTCCCCAAAACAGGAAGCCTGTGGCAGTGAACAGGCTGAAGAAAAAAAACATTCTTTTCCTATGAAACAAATATTGCTTTTGGAATCAAATTGGTACAGCAGCCCAGAAGAGGCTTCTGGTAGCCCACCCTCTTGTGCTTCAGATATTTATCAACTTGGGGTCTTGCTCTTTGAGGTAGGAAGTATGCAAATTCATCTGCAGATCTTGTTTAAACTGGACTTGTTGGTCTTTTAGGGGTAATTTATCAAACAATAAGCTGATACACTTTATTTAACTTTTGGACAGCTATTCTGCACGTTTAGTTCACTGGAAGAGAAAAGCACAACAATGGGTAGCCTCAGACATCGGGTTCTTCCTCCTCAGTTGCTTCTAAAGTGGCCTAAAGAAGCTTCATTTTGCTTATGGTTGCTGCATCCTGACACGAGCAGCCGGCCGAAAATGGGGTGAGTTTTCTTCCTCATAGTATCCTTTGACATATGCCCGAATTTTTTTGAGCCAGTAGGATATTGATCAAGTTCAAGCACTGCCAGTAGGATTCCCAGTTATACACATCTTTTTGGACACTGTATTTCCTTCAACAATGATATCCTACATAATG
>NC_036255.1:10901325-10901793 GCF_002742605.1 Olea europaea var. sylvestris | reverse complement strand
GTGTGTTTCACGTTTGTGTTGGTAGACAATGATGTACTAAGCTTAGCCCCTTGTTTGTATACCATTATTTCAAAACTCCTTTTTTCTCTCACTCATTTTCAATTACACATTCTTACAATACAATATTTTGCAGGAAAAGAAATTTCTTTTCCAACTTTTTGATCACATATTCTCCAAAATTTCACTATTCCAAAGCTAATTTTCCTACTTTACTGGTAGACAAACAGCGGCTTAAAATGAGGAGCAAATCAGATGATTACAACCTGCAAATTTTGCTTTCAAGTCATGCCACAATGATGTTCTACTTCGTTTTTATAAATTGTTTTTGAGTAAGATGAATGTTACCTTTCCCTGTCTTGGTGATCAGGAGAATCTTCCTAACTTCACCTAAATCCATATATCTCTATAATAACCACCATCAAGTACTATATCTCTAGCTTGCATTGCATATATTCAAACCCTTCTGAA
>NC_036255.1:10890057-10901225 GCF_002742605.1 Olea europaea var. sylvestris | reverse complement strand
TGATATATCCCATTACCTAAATTTGTTGCATTTTCATGTTGAAAATATTTTGAAATTTTCTGAAATTTTTTTGGAGAAATTACTCAGATATTTCATTCAATTTTTAGCCCCAAAAGTCTTGGCCTTTTACTTAACGCGGCTTCATATCATGGTCAAAAGTGAATAACGACCAACTATGGTACAAGATACTTTGTCCATTTGGGAATTGGAACAAAATTATCATCGGTGGAAGATTATATGTATTACACAGTAATATAAACAAAAATTAAAATTTTAACCTATTTGTTCGAAAAGAGAAACTAATTCGGGAAAGAAATGTTGCTCCAAAACTTGTATGATTTTAAAGATATAGTAAATAATTGTTGCACTATCGACTTAAATCTTATCTCCTTTTTAATCAGTTCACTAAAGATTGATAAAAATTTAAGTCAAAGTCAAAAATTAATTTTACATTTTACATTTAATGGAATCCACAACATTTATCAATTTTTTATTTACATATTTAATATATTTTAATTAAATCTACTAAAATTATGGTTTTTAGCAAAACCAAGTTAAAAGCTTAATATATCAGTGGTCGTAATATAAGTAAATTGAAAGATATGGCCTACAAAACCATATATCAATATGAAATGAAATTCGCTCCGCTCTTAGAATATGTAGAATAAGAATTCTTCGTTTTCATTGATGTTCATCATATAAGAATCTTCATAAACTGGGCTATTTTTAGAGCCTGTCTTTGTTAATAGAAAGTGGAATTCATCTTGTGTTTTTTTCCTTTCCATTCACTCGGATTTCTTCCTTTTCATCGATTTTGTTTGAATCCTCCTTTTCTTCCGAAAAAAAGGAAGGAGAAGGATCTTTTTCGGTGGATCTCTCTTGTTCCTATTTAGTCCGGGACAAAGGGTCACGATCCCGCGAGGATGAGCTAACCTCAAAAACCCGTCCTCAGTGTGTGTGTGTGTGTGTATATAGGTACTTGATTTGCTACGTTGCTTTCTTAGCCATTTATTACTGTTTTTGCTTTCTAATATGGAGAGATCGCCTTTGACTTTCGAGGAAGGTGAAAGAAACCAAGTACTCCCAATCTGAAAGCATTAAAACTCTTAGCTTGAGTCGAGGTGGCTTTAATCCATCCAAATCGATAGGAAAGGAAAGACTGTGTGTCTTTCTCCCTGCCAATGTTTGACCCTTTTCTAATGTTCTTTTTCCATTGAGATTGGATTACTGTTCAATGTATCAAAATCTGGGTACAAAATTGAAAAGAATGCGAAGCTTTTTGTGAGCAATTTGAACTTTTCTGCTTCCTGCCGTAGGTTTTATAAACACCTTAGATAGTTCAAAGGGCAGAACAGAGGATTGCCGAACTTGGACATAACAATTTGAAAGAGCACATATTGAAGATTGTTTCAATTATACACATTCTTTGTGCCAAGGCTCAATTAGTAATTTTCTTTTTCATTTGCCAATTATGTTCTTTAACTTCGCGATTCATTTCTTTTAATGACAACTTTCGTTCTCAAGAACTGATTGGTGGGTTTTTCTCCAATTTTATTATTATTATTATTATTAGGACCTTTGGAGACGAATTTGAGTTTTATAATTCTAAATTTTGTACCGCCCTAATGGCTCGATTGTGACATGACATAATTCAACGTTCAAAATTTTGTGGATATGTTTCTTTCCAACGTATGTATGTACTTATTGTTAGGCAGTTTCACTTATTGCAAGAATAAATTTATCAATCCAAACAATTAACTATGGTAGTTAAATATGCAAGTAAATGATCCAAGAAAAACAAGAGAACGCAACATCAAAATTTTATGTGAAGAAACCCCTTCACTGTAGAGGAAAAAACCACGGGGCAACTCCGACCAATTCTACTATGATAAATATAGATTACAATATTCAAATTTATGCACCAAAACTTGAATTCTCAACAAATTGAGAATACCAAATAATCAATCTCCAAGACAACAAATAATCTCACCACAAATCAACAATTTGATAGAACTTGTGAGACACCTATTTTAAATACTACACCTCTAGAGTATCAAAAAATACACCTTGGAAAATTTTCATTGTAATATGTAGAGAAGAAAAAACTGTGTGAATTCACACCCAAAAGATTGAAAGAAAGCTTCCCTTCCAATTATTTTTTCTTCTTCTAGCCGCTGGTTTTCTTCCTCTTTTTCTTTTTCCAGCTCACGTTTTCCTATACGAATATGCAACCACAGTTTTTAATTTTCTTCCCAGCAGCCTTTGTTTTATTTATTTATTTATTTTTGTCTCCTCTTGTAGCCAGCCACGGTTTTTTTAGGATTATATGTTAGATATTTTTCATCATTTTGCATGTATTTATTTTTTGTTTTGCGAATGATTTGCTGCCCCAACTAGTATTTGTCGCTGCGCAACTGGGATCGAGGGGGCAGCGCCCCCAATGGGGGCTCGGGGGCAACGCCCCCGCAAGAGAATTTTATTTTCAAAAGTTTTTGAATAGGTGCATCTATTCGTTTTTTACAGTTAAATTCCAACAAATGTGTTCTTCATTTCAAGGGACACAACTAGTCAAATGGTTGTCTCAATTTCTATAAATTCTGGGCTAATTCTCGTTTGCAAAACATATTAAAAAATTATTCTTCTCTCTTTCTTTTGGCATCATCAGTTCTTTTCGAGTGTTTTCTTGATTTGATCAAATAGTTATAATTTGAATCAAACGCCTCCATTGTATCCTGAGAGAGATTTTCTATCATACCCCAGTTGTGATTTCATTGGATAGGGGAGAAATATATCTTAAAAGATAACGTTTTTCGTGCCTTGAAGTTCATTAAATTTTCAGATTTCCCTACATTTTTCTCAACATTATATATATATGGCCGCTTTTGTTGACCTAAATTGAAATAAAGAGGATTGGACTTTTTTCCTCGTGAGCTGGACAAGCCCATATAACACTTATAATTAGTCATTTAGAACGTAATGCATATCCCAAACTCGCAAAGATAATCTCTCATATTCTATTTAGGATTAATCTACATGTATCCAGGCGTGTAATCTACATGTACCCGAGCGTTTACACGTCCGGATTAGCCCGCGCACAATAAATGTGTGGGACCCGGCTCCCATGTGAGGGGCATGTAAACGCCCGGGTACATGTAGCAAATCCCTTCTGTTTAACCTGCTGAACTTTTGAACAAGGTCTACCATCTCTGACTTCCAAAAAGGTTGATTTTCTTGTCAAAAGTTTTATCTTTTGAACAACTTTTAACATTAATATTTTAGAATTCTGGACGATTCGTCTTAAGGACAAATTCTTATTGGAATTTGCTGTTTCTTCTTTCTTACGGAAAGCAATTATATTTCACGAATGCATATCCTGACCTTAACGTTTTACCTACCAGATATGTACAGTAAACAAATATATTCAGACGCAATTCTTTTAAAAATCTTACCAGTAAATAATGGTAATGAATAATGATTGTTGGTTTTATGTGTGAATAAATTAGACGCGTTTTCTAAATTAATAATTTAAAATCAGTCCAATCAAATTAATATTCTCTCCATGGCCCGACCGACGGCCGGGCAACTCTTCTGTTCGTGTGCGGTGGATACGCACGAAACTATTTTTAATATATAATAAAAGGACAAATTTAAAACTCAATTATGCATGGCGATCACTAACTTGGATTGGATATTAAAAATTAGTGGTTACTGAATTCTTGAAAATTAATGTTGATCTCCGCTAAACTTTCATTTCATCTACTCGTGTGAGTTTGTGTAACGGAGAATCTGATGAGGTAGTTGTTGACACACTAAAAGTGCAGCCCAAATCGAATAGTCCAAGGAATGAAACCCAATTGAGGAACTCTCAAATCGAATAACCCAAGAAATGAAGCCCAATTGAGAAACTCCCAAATCAAATAGCTCAAAGAATGAAGTCCAATGGGGCAATTCAGGATAAAAGGCCTAGACATGGTTATTAATAAATGCAGTGGAAGCCCACGAACACAGTAATATCATCGCCCAAGCTTACAAGACGCCCAAGATTTGAGCGAATGGAGTGCCTTACAGTCGCCCAGAGCGATGACCCTGTTCTCGCCCATACTTTTGAATCGCCCAGGATCTTAGCAAACATAAAATGTTATGGTTATCCAGGAATGCAGTTATTAAATCAATTATTGAGCAACTTTATCACATTCCACGATTTAAGGAACTCAGTTGAAGGCGGTTGAACGATAAAGGGTAGTGGCAGCAGTTAAAGACGGAAGTTCCACGACAAGTTAGCCACCATAAAGAAAGTAGGTGGTTATGAAGCAGTCAAACAGTTTCCAAGCGGTTTGTCACGAATACATCATTAACGGAATATAAAAGAAAAAGAAAACATAGAGAAAAAAGACCCCGAATCAAACACTCTCAAATAGAGAATATGTAATTTCAATTTCTTAGTTTAAACTTAAACATTTCTTTCAGTACTCGTGTGCTTGTGCCCCTTGGAGGTATTCTGTTTAGTTCCAATTGTAAAACATCGTCAATAAAACACCCATTTTTGGGACTTTGTCTCAAGAGGTTTGTTCCTTACACAATCGTCTGATCCCTTTTTTAATTGTTAGTGACTACCCGGGCGAAACAATTTGGCACGCCCAGTGGGATCTTGGTGTTTGGTGTTGAAAATACGAAAGGTGAAACAATATGCTTCACAAATCTGATAAGGAAGCAGCAAGTCAGGGAGGAGTCCAGTCCGTGATCAAGCGATATGAGGAGTAGTATAGCTCTCCACAAACAGAGGGACAGAGTCAGAACAGTCACAATCGTTACGAACCTATGATAGAGTTGAGTCCTCGAACCATGCGTGCATTGCTTGGAGAACTCACACAGGATGTCATTGAACAGGTAAATCTACGAAATATTCATAATATGGAAAGATTTACCCAGAATGGGAATGCACATTATGACAACATGGCCAAACAACTGAATACTTTGAATGAAATAATGAATAAGTTAGTAGGCCAAATTTGTCAGCCAGTTATGCCTTTTGCAAATCACTTTCAAGTTAGGACAATCGTGGGATATAATTCCCCAGTCCTAAGTCCAAATCAAGGGATAGAACCACATTTTGGTCCATCTACTTCAAATCAGGGGGATGGTGTAAGGCCAAATCAGAATAGTGGTAATGGTACATCTAACTTGGGGGGTAACCTAAATATAAGAGACAATGTCCTAAATAATGGGCAGAATACCCCACGTGTCAATGATGGAATAAATATCCAGGCTAATGGCAACAATGACCCAAATCATGGCAACTTTGTTGCCAACCAAGGACCAAACATCATGCCTCAGGCAAATCAACCGACCAACCAATCTATAAAAATTCCATATGACCTCAACGTCATGTTGAGAAACCAAATTATGAAAATAGTACAGGATCAAGTGGCATTTGGGGTACGTCCTGTCATTAGGCCGACTTACACAAAGTCATAACCTGTTGGATAGACCAAGCATATCCATGGCCTAGAGGGTATAAAGTGCCAGAATTCTCATTATTTACCGATTTAGGAGAGGTGTCTACTCTAGAACACATAGGGCGATTCACACTGCAAAGTGGTGAAGTAACGGACTACCATAAAATGAGGCTGTTCCCTAGTTCATTAATAGGAATAGCTTTCTCCTGGTTCATCAATTTGCCAGCGAACTCTGTTCAAACATGGCAACAATTTGAGCAATTGTTCCATGCTCAGTTTTATAAGACTGAGTCTGAAGTTACTTTGGCTGATTTTACGAGTTTGCGTCAAATGCCAAACGAATGGACAGAAGGTTTTCTTCAAAGGTTCAAGACAGCAAGAAGTAAATATTTTATATCTTTGCCCGAAAAGGAGTTTGTCAAAATCGCTCAAAATTGTCTAAACTTTGATTTGAAAAAAAATTCCAAGACAAGGAATTTCCTGATCTTTTCAATTGAGCGCATACGTGATTAAGTATGAACGATTAATAAGAGAAGAAGAGCATATGAAAAATTCTAGCAATGAGACTTATTATAGAGACCCAAATTTTGATGTTCATGCCATTAATAACGAATATTACGATCAAACCGAAATGTGTTTGGCCGAATTGATTAAAGGAGATACGTATACTTGTCCTATAATGGCTATGCCTAGACCGTCGGGTAAGGATGAGCCTATAAAAGATGAAAACAAAAAGGGTAGAACGTTCTCGTTCGATGTAACTAAAGCTGACCTTATAATTGATAAACTATATAAGGATAAACAGATAAAGCTGAGCGATAAACATAAATTGCCAAGCCCTGAACAAGTTAAGGGTAAAAAATATTGGAAGTGGCATAATGCATGGTCACATTTGACTAACAACTATTAGATTTTTCGTCATGTGTTACAGGATGCCATTGAATCACGACAAATTACGTTCGAGGATAAGAAGAAAATGGTAGTGGATGAAAACCCTTTTCCACAGCCACTTGGGGTGAACATGGTGACGACTGATTTCAAAAACAAGTTGTCAAAATTCAAGTTGATTATAGATGACGGGGAAGAGGACCCTGGGCCACATCCAGTGTCTTTGAACGTATCAAAGGAAAGGAGCCCAAAAAGAATGAAGACGTTCTAAGTGCAAGATGCAAAAGAGAAGTGAGTGCAAATACAAAGAAACCAGGGATATGGCAGCATCACTATCGCCCTAGTTTTTTCCCAAACTCTCAGCCTGGTAGAGGGCGAGGTACATCATTCTATAGGGGACCGCCTTTTGAGAGACAGTTTAGGCTAGTAAATAATGGGAGAACATTCAGGCCACAACCTCGCCAACATTCGTTCCAGTATAACGCAGAAAGAGTGATGCCCTTCAACGAGATGACTAGAATCCAACAAATTCGTTTTCAACGAAACTATGGACGAATGATGAGGTAACAAGAAGGAATGCCACGTCCTAAGGTGCCTAAATTACTCGAAGTGGCCAATCAAAATGTTCTTGAAAACAGTGAAGAGACTGGTACAGGTGAATCGATGGAAGAATTGCCAGAAAGTTCTTCTGGGAGATTGAAGTTTGAACGAGACAGAAGGGATGGAGAAGATCCAGATCAGACCCTCACTATTCAATTCGGTACGTTACCTCCTGTCATGGCTAATAATTACTTACTAGCCAATGAGTTCAAGAACAAAGAGAAAGAAGAAGAAGAAGAAAAGGAGGATAATGAAGAGGAAGCATGTGTGCTGGAATGTGAGGAATGCCAAACGTCTAGAGGGGCCTGCAATGATGAAGGGGATGATGGTATGACGAACATCGAAGAGGAAATTAATCTGGAAGCAGAAAGAAGAAAGAGAGGGGTATCGTACAATACTCTGTTAAAGCAATTACATCGAGAGGGGGTTCGTGAAGTGGACTTTTTGGGGGAACCGTCTGGGTGTTCTTTCGATTATTATGTGCTGTACAGGACGTTCAAAAGAAAAAAGAGAGTTCCTCGCTTTGAAAAGTATGGATCACCTCCAAAAATAATGCCTCCTCTCACAGGTTGGGTAACCGAAGAAGAAGCATTAGAAAACAGTAAAAAGGAAATTCAGGAAACAGAAGCTCAGTGCGACATACTGCACGTTGACTTATCACAAAAGGATAACTCGACGGAGGACAAATAGGAAGTGGAAATAGATGCTGTCGAAAAGGTTATCTTTAAGAAACTAGCCATGAAGTTAACTAAACACTTGAGGTCATTTTACGTTAAATCTTTAGTTAACGGCATACCTGTGGCAAAAGTACTTGTTGATAACGGAGCAGCCATAAACACCATTCCATCTAGGATGATGAGGAAATTTGCAAAGACAGAAAGTCATATGATTCCAACGGAAGTTATCCTTACAAGTTTCAATGGAGGAGCAACCTCAACTAAAGGGGTTATGCCATTGGACATAACTATAGGGACAACTACTAGGACCACAGTCTTCTTTATAATAGATGGTCCTATTAGTTACAATGTGTTAAGAGATTGGATACACGGAAGTCACTGTATACCCTCATCGCTCTATCAATGCCTGGATTTTTGGAATGATAAGGGTGAAGCAGAAGTGGTGCAGGCCGATCATATGCCTTTTGTCGCAGAAGCAAACTCAGAGGAAAGGTTCATGTACGAAGGAACTTATGGACCTATCAGAGTAGTCCAAGATGGAGAAGAAACTCAAATTGTCGCACAGAGCGAATAGCCGTTTTCGATAGATGCACTCACTGAAATGTTCAATCAAATGAGGCCAAACGTAGTGGCTCTAGAAGAGCCAATAATTGGCAAAAGAGTAATCAAGGAGTTTTAAATGAGTTGTAAGCAACAAAGGCAAATGGCCGATGTTCAGGCCTTCAAAGCCAAATTAATGGCTTTCAATAAAGAATGTAAGGACAAGACGAAAGAAGAAGCAGCCTTGGAAGCATTGAGAGACAAATTGGCAGTGTTCGAGTTGGAACAAAATATTGGCCGAGAAGTCAACAAGGTGGATTGTTTAGAAGAAGAAGTGCCTATAAGGGAATTGGACGATGAAGTAATGGAGATCACCAAACTTGGATACGCTCAAGCACAAGACCCTCTGATTAAAGTGAATATTGGCAATAAAGGGGAAGATCGCCCAACCTTCGTCAGCTAGATGCTCGATCAAGAGGTTAGTGATAAATTAATCGCTTTATTAAGGAATATAAGGATTGTTTTGCTTGGAAATATGAACATATGCCTGATTTAGATAGGGATTTGGTAGAACATAGGTTGCCAACCAAGCTAAATTTTAAGCCTCATAAGCAACCTCCTAGGCGTTTTGCTCCTAATGTACTTCCTGAAATTAAGAAAGAAATAGAGCGATTATTAAAAGCGGGCTTTATTAGAACAGTCAGATATGTGAATTGGTTGTCCAATATCGTGCTAGTGCTAAAAAAGAATGGTAAATTAAGAGTGTGTATAGACTTTAGGAATTTAAATATAGCCACACCCAAAGATGAATATCCAATACCTACGGTAGATTCTTTAGTAGACTCGACTGCCGGACACGTAATATATTCCTTCATGGATGGGTATTCAGGATACAATCAAATTTACATAGTTGAGGAAGATATACACAAAACTGCCTTTAGATGCCCTGGATCTCTAGGATGTTTTGAATGGATAGTTATGCCCTTTGGCCTAAAAAATGTAGGAACAACTTATCAAAGGGCAATGAACTGATTTTTCATGATATGATAGGCAAGTTTGTTGAGGTGTATGTAGATGATATAGTGGTCAAATCCATTAAAGAAGATGACCATTTTGAACAATTGAGATGTTTATTTAAGCGAATGAGGCAATATAAACTAAAATTGAATCCCTTGAAATGTGCATTTGGCGTTAATGCAGGAAACGTCCTTGGTTTCTTAGTACACAAAAGGGGGATTGAACTTGATAAAAATAAAGCGAAGACTATTTTAGAGGCCAAATCACCTAGCAATAAAAAAGAATTGCAAAGGTTTCTAGGCCAAATAAACTTTTTAAGACGCTTTATTTCTAACTGTGCAGGGCGAACTAAAGTTTTTTTGCCGCTTGTAAAGTTGAAAAATCAGGACGAATTCGTTTGGAAAGAAGAGCATCAAAAGACTTTTGAAAGCCTAAAGACATATTTATCAAGTCCACTAGCGTTGGTGTCACCAATCTAAGGACGGTCAATGAAAGTGTATGTATCGGCTGAACAAGAATCAATAGCTGAAATGGTCGCGCAAGAAGACCAATTTGGTGAAGAAATGGTGATTTACTACTTGAGTAGACGGTTAAAAAAATGTGAATGTAATTACTCTGCTATTGAAAAATTATGTCTTGCATTGTATTTCACGTGTACGAAATTAAGGGCTTATTTACGGGCCATAACCGTTTATTTGATTTCTAGAATAAATTTGGTTAAGTATATGTACACTTATTCCTTAGCCATTTTCTGGTGTGTTGGTTTTGTAAGAAAGAGAGAAAAACGTGAGTTTCTTGGCGATTTGGTTATTCTTCCTTGAGGTTCTAATTGCTACTCTATTTCTTTTCCTTTGTGGCTTGCAAACTAATCACCAAGTGTCTCCTTTGTGGGGTGAACACTTGTGGTAATCAAGTGGGAGTTGTGAGTCTAGTAAAGTTTGGTTGGTGTTTGTTTGGTTGTTGAAATTGGGCCCCGATCAAGATTTCTGGAGGATTTCTATGACAGATGGTATCAGAGCCTATGTAGTCGAGAAATCTGTGAAAAAATTGGTGAAAACATGGCTGGAAGTGGTCAAAAATCGATCTGAATTGAAGCAAAAAGCTATCCAGATTTTTACATTTCTGACCAAACCTATTTTAGTGATTTTCAACCAAACTATAGATCGGTTGTAGAAAAGGTGACCACTGGCATAATGTCCAGACCGAGGGGAAGCTGTAGGTAGGGTGCGTGGTGGCAAGTGATGGCACGTGGGATCCAGTCACCGGTGCATGGAGGCGCATGAGAAAGATTCTGCCAGTGATATCTTCAAGTAGTTTTCTCCAGGCAATGAGGTGAACCCTGCGGTGTTGTCGAATTTTAGTTTTGAGCAATGCAATGAAAGTTGGAGGATTCTGCCCTCGAACGTTTGGGTTTAAAATGTCATTTTGTGTTACTGTGATTGCTGGTGACTTTAGGATAAATAGTGACGATCCTAAAGTGGTGAATTCGCATCTCTTGATATTTACGGACCTTAAGACGTGGTTCGCTCGGTATCGTATTCTTTACCTTTTGTTATTGCAATTAAAATTATTGTGTAAGGTAATTATTTATTTTTGCTCATTAGAAGTCATCGTGTGCTGTAACGTTAGGTTTGGGGTTACCATGAAAGGGTAACCATTACCTGTTACTAGACTTAGAAATTATTTGTCTTAAATTCTTTATGAATTTGTTGACAATCTTTTCTACAATGTTAGAATTACATGTGATCTTAGGAAAGTCTATTTGATCATTCTATGTGAATTATGTTTATACTTTATTTGTGTTCATTATTTAGTATTGTTGGCATGTGTAGGTCTAAGGTAAGTACGAAAAATAAAATGTGTTTTAACTGTGGTAAAATATGGACATTATTGAAAATAGACTGTCATGAAAATGATAATAAAAGAAAAGATAATGAGAGAGGTTAGGCGAACGTTGTCATTGGGTCGTGTGATGACCTATGTGAGATTT
>NC_036255.1:10883092-10885257 GCF_002742605.1 Olea europaea var. sylvestris | reverse complement strand
AATGTTAATAAGCCTAACATTTTAAAAAATAAAAAATAAAAATTCCAAAGCCTTTACTGGGCATGCAGTAGCTCTGCTCCCTTGTGTTAACCATATTGTGTATATAATATACCTGCACCATTCCACACAAAATATGTGCCCTTAACGAAATATTTGCACGTCTTGATACACGCACACACACATACACATACATACATACATATGCACACACACGCATAAGACCTTCCCAACAAATTAGACTAATTTTCTCTAGAAACTTTTCTAATTAGACAAAATATTTTTAGAAAATTATTTGAAAAAAATTGGAAGGTTTCGTTTGATTATTTAAAAATTATGTCAAATGGACGCAATTCAAGGTGGGAATTGAAAGAGAATAGTATGATTGCGAAGAAGCACGTAAGGGTTCCTCTAATCCAATTTCCAAAAGTCGGTATTAGTTGAGATATGAAACGTCAACATGAAACAATTAAATAATAAGTAAAGTGAAGTGTTTCAATCCATTGTTTTGGCATTACTCAGATGGTGCCGTTACTTATCACTTTCCCTCTCATTCGGGTCAAAAAAATTAAGAGTGATCATCTAAACTTTTATAATAAAAGGACGGTGAATATGGTCCCATGAAATGAAAGCCAATTTTATTCTTCCAACTCTTCTCCTCACTAAGTCTTACAAAAATAAAAATTTGAATGCAGAATTCGAGGGAGAAAGAGGAGACAGGAAGTATATTATGAATTGTTTAAACTATAGATTATATAAAAATTAGTGATGAATATATAAGTAGGAAATAATCATGCGTCACTCCAGATAAAAAGTTATTGAACGTTTATAAACTTGAGCCAAATATAGGTTTGTGTTAAAGTTTCGGTGGCTTGAACTAAAAAAGACTTGAAAATCGGCTGCATGCATAAAGTCTTATAAGAGATGGATTCATGTACGAGATTGCAATTTTCTTAGAGGTGATTAAGAAGATGCATTAAGCCTAATAGGTCCAAATGGACAATACACACACATGGATCATCAAATTTTAAGAAGTATTGAACTATTCTTTAAAGAGGACACGTATTTATTTATTTATTTATATTTAGTATTGAAGACGCTCTTTTTATGAGTAAATCATATCAAATTTTTTTATTTATTAAAACTCCAATACATCTATACAATTTTGATAAACGAGGGATAGCAAGACTAATTGAACTCAAGTAGAAAATTCATTTTTATTTTTAATTGCTTCATTTAAAAGTTTAAAAGTTTCAAAAAGTAGCACATTTATTTATTTAAATTTGGCATTCTAGACGGTGCACAGATTACAAAGTGTGTACAACTACATCAAATAACCTATATTGTGGTAACAGCAATTCAATTTGCTAAACATCCTATAGGAACCGAGAGTGCTGCAATTCCCGTACTGAGACACCATTGTTTGGAGTTCAAATTTCCCCAGTGAGCAATAATGGCCATGATCTCAATCAACCCCACCTCAAGAACAACAATTATCATCCCCACAACACTTGAAACTAACAAAAAGTTTTTATGCACAAAAGTTTTCTTTTTCTTGAACAAAACCATGGCAGTGATCAAACTGAAAACTTGACAGAAAACATAACAGTTATTGATCATGGTTTTCAACATTGATTCATCAGCTTGGCGAAAAAAAACTTTTCCCTTCATTTCGAGGATCATTAGAGTTGTGATTTGGAACAAGGATTGAACTGCTATGTTTCTCCACTTGTCCTGGTAATGAAAGGATCATCTGCACTATTGACAGCCGAGTCTCCAGGTATCTCAGCTATTCTTGTAGCCAAAGCTAAGGCACCAAGAACATCCATAATTAGATTTATCCACAGGACTTGAAATGGAAAAATTTGTTGTACCTCTTTCCTAGCTATTGCAAAGATGAAGTTGACAGTGAACGCAGTAATATTGAGAGTTAGTTGCAATTGCAAGAACTTTTTAATGCTTTCGCAGACGCATCTTCCCAATTTCATGATGGTAAAGATTGTCAAGAAACTTTTGTTCAAGACAACAATATCCGTATCATCTGCAACATTTAGGTCACCCATAAAAATTCCAACATCAGCTTCCTTTAGGGATGGGCAATCTCTAAAGCACGAACCAGATACTGCTACTACGTTATTTTTCTGTTTCAGGCACTGTACAAACTGTAG
>NC_036255.1:10871773-10875720 GCF_002742605.1 Olea europaea var. sylvestris | reverse complement strand
TTAATTGTTTTTCAATGGTGCAATCAATTCAACATAACATCTGCTTGGTGTATAGTTTTCAAACTTAACCTAATCTGACCCAGGGAGAATATCCACAAACTTAAAAAAAAACAAAATCTATATTATAACATAGAAATTGAGAGATAAAATTCAAAACCAACAGTAAAAATACAATATAGTAGTGCAAAGTTAAATAAATAGCTTAATTATTAGAATTAATAACACAACCTATTTATATCACAATTAATTTACAAATTATCTGGGAAGGAGAACATCAATTGTGTTATTCAGCGTATAGAGTCACGCACATCCTAGCACTTTCGGTTTAGATGATAACATATGATAGACTTAAATTACATGGACCATATATTTTTCAATTCGCTAGAATATTTACAAAAGATTCTTTAAATATGAGATAATCTCTATTTTAGATAGTCAATACTTGGAATTTAGCTTTAATAGACTTTATAGTTTTTTAAAATATAGGATGGGTTTGACTCCTCAAATTTAGAGTTATATTCACTCTCTATTTCACTATAATTATTGAATTTAATAAGTTACAAATTTCAATACTCGTCTTCGCATACTTGATTTTATTGACCATTAATATTTAAAAGTATATAGAACCAAAAAAGAGGGAAAACCTTTTATTTATTTTTTATTTTTTTAAGAAGCAAATTAAAAGACTAAAATAGAGATTCTGTGGAAGTCGTTAAAAAATTTACTCTTTAAATATGTTATCTGTTATGTTGAAGATCATGTTCTTCAAATTTAAAATTTTTTTAGAGATTAATTACTAGTCTATGTGACTAGTGATATATGTTAAAATGATAATGTCAATGAGTAGATATGAAATTCACTTTATTGATTTTATTAATTAATTCTTGTTTTGGCTCCCTTTTAATGAGGTTTTGAAAAAAAAAATGTATTTCGAAATAATAATTATTTGAAAAAAAAAGTGTATTTCGAAATAATAATAATTTGAAAAAAAAATGTAATATCTTAAATTAAGGGGAAAGAAAAGTCAAACTAAAAAAAAAATGACAAAAGACAATAAAAAATAAAAAAATGGCAGGCGGTGGAAACTCAAACCAATCCATTATAAATTTATCCAAATCCATTAATTAATAACACATAACACGCACAAGAAAACGTTTCAGAGAAGAAGAAGAAGAAGAAGAAGAAAGAAAGAGAAAGGAAAACAAAAACAAAAAAAGAGGAAGAGAAGAAAGAAAAAAATAGAAAAAATTCGCCAACGTGTTAGGAATTAAGCTTGAATTCCTCAATTTTGAAAGGTAAGTAGAAAGTTACTTATTGAAAGGTTATGTTTAATTTTAGTCGTTAGATTGTTAAATTCAATTCAATTTTATTGAAGAGATTAAGTATAATAAACTATGAAATTGAGTAAAATGAAAGAAAAATTAGTTTTAGTAATTAAAAAGACTTTAGAAATCGCCTAAATGTGAAATAATTAAGTTTGGGTATTACCTATTTAATTATTGAAATTATTTAAAATAGTTAATTGTTGATTTAAAAATTATATTATATTCCAGGCAGCAATACGGATATTGGAACAGTTTATCGACCGTGTTGATTTTGGCGTATATAGTTCTATAAGTGGAAAATATAAATATTCTTAAAGTATTTATAAATTAAGTATATTATCAAAGTATGTGCAATTATGTGTTCGAATTATATGATTATTATGAAAATATCTTTTATTATGATACATGTGGAATTTCAAAAATTGTATATGGTACATTGTGAATTGGAATATGAGATATGATTTTGAGATCGACCTGAAAAGTACCCGTGATTATATATATTTCTTCTAGTTCACAGAGGGGTCTTGGTCGTGTTCTATCCTACACGGATGGGTCTTAACCTGACATTGATTTTGATCGTGTACATATAGTTCACAGAGGGATTTTGACTGTGTTCTAGAATTAATTACTAGAAGTTTTGAGATCGACTTTCGTTCACGGAGGGGGCCAAAGGTCAGTGGCAAAAGTTCTTAGCCTGAGGGACGGATTATACATTTCAGTCATAGGATACATTTTTGATGGATTTTTCTGGATATTGGATATGATGATATTATAGTACAGTTATTAGTTTATGTTTATGTTTATAGTTTAATTTTGAGATGATATTTTATGACGTTGTGGATGTCTCACGTTTTGATTATAATTATATGATGTTAGCTTGTGAATTATCAAATGATATGAATTTGATTTTCAATAAAAATATATAAATGAAAAAGTATATTTATTTTGAACTTCTCCACCTACTGAGCTATCAAGTCATATATTTTCCCACATTTTTCCTTATCAGGCGGCAGTTGAGTATCTGGGCATCTTTTGGAGTTAAGCCTTTGATTTTGGAGTCAGAACCACACTACAGAGTTTGTTAGTATGACTCACTTCATAGAACATGTAGTCAATGTTTTGGGATGCATGTTAATGTCTAGATATAATTTTGCATCATTTGTAGATAATTATGTGACTCACTATATATTTTGTATCCACAAATATATTTCATGTTATTTCTTGGTAAAAGTTGAGGTTTCGGCTTATCTCTATTGTGTTGTGTTATAATTTGGGATTTATATGAAATTGATCACAGGTTGGTTAATCCTGTTTACAGGGAAAATAATGTCAAAATTCTGTTATAAAAATCATGTATAAAAAGTGATAAATTGTACTTGTAGTAGCCTTGATTGTAGGTCCGAATTTTAGTTGGTATCTATCATCGGCGCATGCCACGTCCGGATCCAAAAGTGTTATACGTGGGGGGTTGTGTCAAAAAATGTATTTCGAAATAATAATTATGCTATTATCCCTCTTAAAATGATAATGTCAATGAGTAGATATGAAATTCACTTTATTATCTCGATTGATGTTAAATATCAATTAGACTAATTGTTCTTATTGTAAACTCTTTACATTGATATAGCTTAATAAACTCTTGAAGTTTTCAAATAAGAAAACACTACTACATTGAAGATGCAAACAAAAACACAATATCCTTTTTCAGTATAATAATTCCTTCCTTTTGCTTCGTAAAATGACAGTGTCGATACCGTCCCCGGTAGACGGTTGATTACAAAAGCTTTAACAATCACTATATAGTTTGTTTGAATACTTTAAATAGTAATTTATTTTTAATGTTCTTTACTAATACTAAGGTACTGGTGCATTATCCATTTGATTAACAGAATCATATAATAAATTGAGGAATTTTTAATAAAACTAAATTGTAGTAATCAATCTTATCAAAACTGACCCGGCTCGGCCAGTTCAACCGGTAAAACCAGGAATCAGTCCCAAAACCAGGTCAATTATGCTCGATTAATTACTTATGACTAAATCGCTCAAAAACCCATCGAACCGACCTGCTTAACCGTAAACCAGTGAATCGGTCACGATTTTGTGGTTTTCCCTTTTTTTTTAATTAAAAAATTTCAATTTCATGAATGTACCTCATAAACAACAATTCAAAGGCCCATAGAGAAATATTGGATAACACGCTCCTTTTATAGATACACATCTCTCAAATGGTTTTATAAACTGTCAATGTGTGATAGTGCATTTTATAGATGCATTTCTCTTCAATGGTTTCATGAACTTCCAATGTGGAATAATAGCATAACAAAAATGTTAACAAATTATAAAATAATGAACCTAATTAACGAATTATTAATATGAATTGTTTTTCATAAAAAATTATTCTTTGCATAGTATTTTATTATTTTTGTATGTTTTTATTGCATCCGGTTCGACCCCAGTTGAACTTTTTAACTCTTGACCCTTCATCTTTTCCCGGTTGATGACCTAGTCGATTTTCAAAACATTGGTAGTAATCAATAAAAAAAAATTAGATGGTGGATAGTATTTATCAGTAGTATTTCACAGAACAAATATTCAAATTTGATTACATAACTAAAAATT
>NC_036255.1:10846378-10859126 GCF_002742605.1 Olea europaea var. sylvestris | reverse complement strand
TTGCTTGTCTCATCTCAGGTGCATATGGATTCTTCAAGCTCACAAGGGCTAAAAGGATTAACCCATGTTCAAGGGGTTTTAGGATTTCTTCGATATCATCAGCATCATCTTCTTCAATCTTGCCTCTCTCTTTTTCCTGGTCTATTTTTCTATAAGCAAAAGCCAGGACCTGGAGACATTTGGATGCAATTTGCCGAAATTCTCTATTCAACAAATCTTTTTTATCTTCATCTAGGGTTTGCATTGTTCCATCCCCCTTACAATAATGAGAGCACATGGATAGCATTTTTTCAAATTCTCCATTCCAATGAATGTGCAAAACTCTGCCTGCCTCTTCATGTTTCTTTAGCACCAAACCGCTAGAATTCTTGTTGAGATCAGGAGATTTATTAATATCAAGGACGGCACAAGAATTATTGAATTCAGAAATATCAATATCAAGCTCCTGGTGAGCCCAATAGCAAAGGGCGTTTTCTTGGCCATTGCAAGAAGCATATGCACAAACTCCATCTTGCAGAATTTGAAGGACTTCTCCAGATACTTCTGTAGAGACATCCTTAATAGAATCGAAACCAATCCACAAATCGGCCATCCTTGAATGGTGCAAGGCGAGATCATTGGTTATGCCAGTGCAGACTGTGGTGACTAAGCCGATTGTAGCACAAGATGGAAGTCTTTGAACTATTGCCCCGTGGGACTTCATTTTATTCGATGCATAAACAAAAGAGACGAAAATGCCTAATGGCAACCCGTCTCTCAAAGCGAAGAGTAAGATGCTAAGAACAGCAACCAATCCACTCGCTTTGGCGCCTTGCTTCTTCATCAGCTTTGCGGATTCATTCATCAAATCCTCTACCGTGTTCTTCACACCCTTTGAATCTGGGTTGTAACTGTCATCACATACATACAGGAAACATCGGAATAGCTGGACTACAAGAATGAATAACGAAAGACTCAGCCAAATTTTCTCCAGACAGGAGTTGGTATTATCAATTGAGATTTGCAGTTTGGATTCTTGGCTATCATTTTTCGGAGTACTGCTCTGTGATCTCATTAGCCGACTTCTTTCCGTGTTCTTGCCGACTGATAGCACAAGCATTTGGCAGTTGCCTTCCTTCACTTTAGCACCAGTAAAAAGAGAAGGATTTTTGTAATAATTGGAATCGCCACGGAAAAAATTATCATCGAGCTTAAATAAAGAGTTGCCTTCAACGAATAATCCATCAGCAGGGACCTGATTACCAGTCTGTAAGCACACAATATCACCGACCACAACTTCGGAATCCGAAATTTTTGGCACTTTCCCATGTCGAACAACACGAACATGTTTTTTAATCTTTGACAATCTCCTTCGGCTTATTCTGTACTTGATAAATCTACAGATAAGACCAAAGTAGAGGACAAAAAAGACGGCTGAAACCATTATTACTCCATCCCTAAGCCCTTCAACTGGCCCGTTTCTCTTGATTCCAATTACAGCAGATAGTACAGCACAACACAAAAGAAGGATAATTGTAGTATCTTTAAAACCTTGCAAAGCCAACCGAAAGAAGCCATCTACCACCACGGGACACGTCTGCTCCTCCAAGTATAAGTTGGGGCCAAATGCTTTGTGGCGTCGGTAAAGATCTTCTGTATCCCCTCTTATTCCTGTTTCTGCATTTGTTTCCAATGCAGCCATTAATCCTGGCATGCCACCAAATGGCTGAAGAGATTCGCTGTCATTCACTTGCACTAATTTTGCTAGACATTCCTGGTTAACTCCGAACGTGGGAACTTCCGCTGGATTTCCACTGTTGAGCATTGAATCCGCCATGGGGCAAGAAATATTTGCTCATGCACCCCTTTTTTTTTTTTTTTGGGTAAAGTTTACAAAAATATTTAGGGTTTATAATTTTAGCTAAAGAAAAGTTTCAGTTACACTCAAGAAGTCGTGGGGTGTATGTTCATATTCTTCTGTTAGAATGCCTAATATTAATGGCAAATGAAGTTGGAGAAAATGAAATAAATAAGCTAGGAAGTTCATTGGAATTTTTCTAGGAATTTTCCCCTTATTGAGTGTAATGATTAAATCTCTTTGATTCATTTTATGCAGTTCATCCAGTTGAATAATGCCAAAATTTAAGTTTTTAAATGAAAGAATTAATATAATATTAGAGAATCCAAAGATTTGTGTCAAGGCCTTTGATTAAAAAAAAAAAAATTACATGTGTTAGAGTCGTATTGAAAATGAATTTAAATGTGTTCTTGAGCTTTTTTAAGTGATACTTGAGAATTGAGATCGATGTAATAGTTAACAGTTAACACAAATTGTTGTCAGGCCCCTTTGTCAGGCCCCTGTTAGTCTCGAACCTATGACCCATTGAACATATATAAGTTGTGCTTACGAAATTAAGAGAAATGCATGTTTTTGAAATGATAACTCTGTTAGTGGGGACACTACAGTGGATTTTGACATGTGGCATCATTCTAGCCATTTGATCTGTTTCTTGAATCTTCCGGCCTTATAATCTTGGAATGACTCTTTGACTGGACTATTGAATGAGATATTTTTTGGGTTATGCAAATTGTCTCTTCTCTCTCTTTCTTCTTGCGAGAATGCCTTATTCTTGGTAGATTAGGGTTCTTAGATTTGTGACTTTACAATGTTTAAATATTTGTAATCTCTTTGTGAGGCTATAAATCGAGAGAGGCATATTATTCTGGGTTGTTCTTATGGATTTTGAGTGATTGACTGTGAGCAGTTCGTCTATGGTATATCTATGTGATCTAGGCTAATTCCTTCGTGGTTTTGCAGTTTCCTTTGTGGTTCTTGAAAAAGATAAGTCTTGATGACTTAGTCTCTTGTAATATTTGTAACATTTGTGTACTCTTGCTGCCAGTTTTTGGCTACTGAAACCTAGCTTAATCCATTTATAATGGATGTTCAACAGAGGATTAGGCGTTAAAAGCTGTCGTTGGACCTCTGAGGCCACGGTCAAAAAATTCATGTGTTGTTTTTTGCACTTTTACCTACTATTTTGATGATTGGTTTATGAATCTTAGTTAATACTTGTGTGATTTCGACATTTCAGCCCCTATTATGTATAGAATCTTTAAAATCTTTTTCAAAAAATATTTCCTCTGCAAAATAATTTTCAATGTGAATTCATAACTTTTTATACTTTCTGACTACAATTTTCCGAAGAGAATACTCAAAATCTATTATCAAAATTCTAAATCAAACGATCCCTCAAATATTAAAACATTAAATGTTAAAGAAACTTGAACGAGGATTATATTATACAAGAGTTTCAATCAATTAAAACTAAGACAATGATATCTCTCATTAGCTAAATTTGGTTGTTTTTTCATGTTGAAAATCTTATGAAAATTTCTGAAATTTCTTGGAGAAATTACTCAGATATTTCATTAATATTTAGCCCCAAAAGTCTTCTTTAAACTTAACGCGGCTGCATATCATGGTCAAAAGAGAAGAAAACGACCAACTAATACCAACTACGGTCCAAGATACTTTTTCCATCTGGGAATTGAAACAATATTATCATCGGTGGAAGATCAGGTATTATTATATATTGTATGTATTTGACAGTAATACATGAATATTAAGAAGAACAATTAATATTTTAACATATGTTCTAAAGAGAAAATAATTCGGTAAAGAAATGTTGCACTAAGACTTGTATGGTTTTAAAGCTAAAATTTGTTGCACTATCCATCTAATGCTCATCTTCTGTATAGTTTAGTTAAAAAAGTTAATAAAAATTTAAGTTAAAATCAACATTTTATTTTAATTATACATTTAATGAAATTAATAATTTTTATCAATTTTTTATCTACATATTTAATCAATTTTTTTATCAAAATCTGCTAGAATTTTAGTTTTTAGTAAAACCAGGTTTAAGCTTAATGTATTTTGCACTCTGAAATAATTAGTCATAACTGTTGGAATGTGTGAATTCGTGTCAAATTTGGCCAAATATTCGGATTTGATCCGATGATCAAATTACAAAAGTAAATAGACCCACTTTTCTACTCTTCAAATAGGTCATCCTGGTATATTTGAAATCTTAAAACCAATTCCGAATAAATGAGAAATTGCGATCCAAAGTTAAAAGAAACGAAGTGTTGCAACTTTTCAAAAGAATACAGGTTTTGAAACGAAGTGTTTTAACTTTTCGAAAAAATGTAGGTTTTGACCCACATTACTTCATTTGTACCCTTTCTACATTTATAAATAGGATCATATGAACATGATTTTTTAAACACACCATTGCATTGAGCATTCCTTTTTTTCTTGCAATTCATCGTTCTCTCATTCTCATAATATTCTTTTGTAGAGGGAAAATTCCGGCGAAATTTTGTCGTTCTTGTGGTTTGAAGTGCTGCTACCACAAGTATGTATCCGTTGTATACTTGCCTCGAATTTCTTTTTCTACTCCTTATTTCATTTTGATTTTGTGTGGTCGTTTTAGTCATATACTTTGCGTCCTTACATTGTGTTCTAATTACGCTCCTACGGGTTGGAACTTTTGCTTACAATAATTGTGTTTCGACTACATTCCTCGGGGTTGAAATTTTGTTCATTTACAACATATTCAACTGTTATACCGCTAAAATAAATACCCGGAACAACAATAACATAAGTAAATAGAAAGATATGTTCTACAAAACCATAGATGCGTAGGTAGTTATACTAAAACTTCCTATATTTTTATATGTGGCACTACAATTATAGTACTATTTTTTCTACTAGTTTATTTTATTAATTTCTAACCCACAAATTATATAAAAAATAAAAATAAAAATAAAAAAATAAGATGTTGCATTAATACAATTGAGAAGCGGTGGAATAAAATAAAAATTGTTGATAACAGCAAAATGTCAGGAATTATAATTAAATGCCATCTTTGATCTTTCCCAACCGAATAGGTTGTAACTATCAAATTGCACACATACTTTTTTATTTCTCGCGTGTTCTGCTATTGGGAATTAACTTGGTGCATCGCTTTCTTGGCCATTTATTGACCGGCTGGATTTGTTGCTTTCTGACACAGAAAGATTGCCTATGCCTCTAGGAGAAGGTGGAAGCGGAGCTAGCTATTTGAAGAAACCAACTATTCCTAATCTGAAAGCATTAAAACTCTCAGTTCGAGTCCAGGTGGCTTTAGTCCATCCAAATTGGTAGAAAAGGAAAGACCGTGATGTTGGAAATTGGTTTCAAAATTAAGGGAAAATTGGTCAAGTGTTAAAACTAAAGTTAAAAAGTGGCTTTCGTGTCAACTTCGACCAAATATTCGGACTTGATTCGATGGTCAAGTTACAAATGTAAATAAACCAACTTATTTTACTCGTCAAGTAGATAATCATGGTATTTTTGAAATCTCAAAATCAATTCAAGATGAATGAAAAATTGAGGTCCAAATTTGGAAAGAAAAATAGAGGAAATTGACTTACTTGACTATTGCTCGCGTGATGTAACTTTCGCTTGAGGGACGGGGCTGTCGCTCGAGTGATGGTCTAGCAAAAGGCAGGCAAAAAATTCTCCGTAAATTCTGACACTCTCGAGTGAGAGTTTCGCAATAGGCTAGCGACAAGAAGTGTTGCTTCTGTTCGAAAGATTACGATGTTTAACCTACACCACTTCGCTCACAACCCTTCATCCTCCATAAATAGGACTATTTGAGTGTCCTTTTTGCATATCATATCATACTTGCATTAAGCATTTCATAAATCTCTTGCAAAACTCCCAAAATTCATTCAAATCTGATTTTTTTCATCCTCCATAAATAGGACTATTTGGGTGTCCTTTTTGCATATCATTTCATACTTGCATTAAACATTTCATAAATCTCTTGCAAAACTCCCAAAATTCATTCAAATCTGGTTTTTTTCTTGTATAGAGAAATTTCTTCAAACATTCGTTGTAACTTATGGTTTGAAGTGCTTCTATCACAAGTTGAATCCGTTGTATCTTTGGAGATAAGTGCCGTGATCCGTGAGCACCATTGCAGGCAATTTGTCATAAAGAAAAAATGAAAATTCACTTGCCTCAAATTATTCTTTTCTTCTTGATTTTATTTCTGATTTTGTTTAAGTTTACATACTACATTCCCAACCAAATTATTGTGTTTAGTTATGCTCCTGTGGATTAAACATTGTCCTTGTTGGTTCAATATTCAAACAACCTTTCACAGCATATATAAAGCCATACATAAATACCACGGAACAACATGTGCGTCTTTCTCCCTACCAATGTTTAACCCTTTCTTTGCTGTTCTATTTTCATCGAGATTGGATGGGTGTTCAAAGTAGCAAAACTTGGGTACAATATCAAAAAGAGTGTTAACCTTTTCATGAGCAATTTGAATTTTTCTGCTTATTTCCTACAGTAGGTTTTATAAACACCTCAGATAGTTCAAAGGGCAAAGCAGAGGGTTACCTTCTAGACATAACAATTTCAAAGACCACATGTTGGAGATTGATTCAATTCTACATATTCTTTGTGCCAAAGCTCAATTAGTATTTTTTTTTTTTTCATTTACCGAAAGGGAGGCCAAACTCACACGATTAATTACAAGATACAGTCGATCAACAATAAAATAGAAAATAAACTTGCATACAAGTAAAATGAACACAATAGAATTTTCGGCCGAATTCCCAGAAGCTCAGCATTCTTTCAACACCTAATCCCCTGTTGAAAATCTAATCAAGAATGGATATTGCTCGATTGCATTAAATGCCTCAAAAAGAATACACAAAGGAAGAGACTTATCTCTTTAAGAAGTCAATAGATCTACCGGAGATCACTCAAGAATCGACATACCACTTTCTCCGATCTCAACACATGAAACCCTCTCGTTCTTACATATTTTCACTCAAGAAAATACAAGTATTCTATGGCTAAAACATCAAAACCACAATTTTAGAATGAGATGTTAGACAAAATGAGGGAAATCAGAAACCCTCGATACAAAGAGAAGATGGAACTCTCTCGAACACCCTCACACGAAAAGCCACAAAAATGAAAAGTCCCGGCCAAACGAACCGTCTTGGGAAATATATATCACCAGAGATCAAACCATCCATCCAACAGTAGATAATAGGCCATATGTCATCATCCAGTGAGTTGCCAACTTATAAAAGCATGTTTTGAAAACGCGTTTTAAATTCTGAAAATCATGGGAACACAAACCAGGTTCGAGTCTCAACAATTACCAATTATGTTTTTTAAACTCCGCAATTCATTTGTTTCTTTTAATGACAATTTGTGTTCACAAGAGCTGATTGGTAGGTTTCTCTCCAAATTTTTTATCGTCAGGGCCTTCGGAGAGGAATTTGAGTTCTATTTTTCTAAATTTTGTACGGTCCTAGTGGCTCGATTGTGCACGACAAAATTCACATTCAATGTTTTGTCGAAATGGTTCTTTCCAATGTATGCATATACTTCAAAAAAAAAATAATAATAATTATTCTTTTTCAATTACACATTTTTAAAAAATATATATATTATTTCAATCATTAAAATTTGGAAAGAATTGGGAGCCAAACGAGGGCATAATTACTCATTTAGAACGTAATGCATATGCTAAACTGGAGAAGATAATATGTTAAAATCTCTCATATTTTCTTCGACCCACCAAACTTTTCATCAAGGCCTACCGTCTCTGACTTCTAAAAAGGTTGATTTTCTTGTCAAAATTTTAAACTTTTGAACTACTTTCAACATCATTTTAGAATTCTGGACAATTAGTGTCAAGGGCTGATTCTTATTGGAATTCGCTCTTTCTTCTTTCTTAAAAAATTATATTTCATGAATGCATGTCCTAACTATTAAGAATTGGAGTTTCATTTTAAAAAGTCAACCTTATTAACAGAAGTATCCCAAACCCTTATAAATTTATCTATAATTTCATCTTTATTCTTATGGGATTTTATCCCTCAACAATAAACTTAAAATTTTACTTACCAATTATGTAGAGAAAACATATATATTCAGACGCAATTCTTTTAAAAATTTTACCAATAAATAATGGTAATGATTGTTGGCTGTATATGTGTGTAAATTAGATGCATTTTCTAAATTAATAATTTAAAATCAGTCCAATCAAATTAATATTCTCGCCACAGCCCGTCCGAGGCCCGGGCAACTCTACGCATGAGAATATTTTTAATATAAAATACGAGGACAAATTTAAAACTAAATTATGCATGGTTACTGAATTCATGAAAATTAATGTTCATCGTCACTAAACTTTCATTTCATCTACTTGTATTAGTTTGAGTAACAGAAAACCCGATGAGGTAGTCTTGCTGGTGAATAACTACATCGAACGTCATTAGTCGTACTAATTAACATGGATGGCATGTCAAAGTTAAAGTCAACAATTAATTTTAATCATACATCTAATAGAATTCACAATTTTTCAATCATATATTTTATCATTTTTATCAAAATCTATTAAAATTCTGATTTTTAGTTACACCAACTATATAGGGGCATAGTAATTTAATTGAGAAAAGAAATTACAGTTTTGGTAATTAATGTGAAAAAACGGGTTTCTCAAAACACTACTATTTAAGTGAAAAAAACGTTTCTACTCTTTACCACTTGATTGGACAATTGGCTTGTGTGATTGGTCATTTCCGAATCACTAGAGTTGTGCTTCTTTGGGGATAATTCGGACAGTTGATGAGATCCAATGCTGAAGAAATAATTTGGGAAGGCTAAGCGGTCTCCTGATTCATTCATTCTGATTTTTTTCGTCTCTCTTGAGTCAAGGTTTTTCTCTCTTTCTCTAGAAGCCTCTGTTCGTCTTCTCTGATATTTGTAATCTTGATTTATTTTGATAATCTTGTTGTGTGATTAAGACTTTGTAAGAGCATGTTGTATAGTGTTTTAGGCCTGAAATAACACGATCCGTCCCGAATCATCCTAATGGACCCGAAACGTGACGTGCACCGATCATAGATGCTGACTAGATGTCAAATCTATCACCAAGACTGACTATAAGTTAATTCAAAAAAATGCAACAAAAGCAATGCTTATGTAAAATATAATGCGATGGGCCCAAAATATTTATTTCGTGCTTCATCAATATGAATTATAATATTTAACATGTCATGTGGCTCTCACTCCGAAATCATTAATGTCTTCTAGCTAAAAGGAATCAATTGCTACCTGTAGAAAAATTCATGAAAAAATATGAGTTGATAGCTCAGTAGGTGGAGAAGTTCGAAAATAATTATACTTTTTCAATTTTACATTTTTATCGAAAATCGAGTTTATATCATTTAATAATTCACAAGATAGCATCATGTAATTATAACCCAAAGTGAAATATTCACATAACGTCGTAAAATATCATCTCAAAATCATGATATAAATATCAGCTGATAACCACGTTATAATCTCATCACATCAAACGTATTGAAAAATCCACCAAAAATGTACCATCTGACTGAAATATGTAATCAGCCCCTCGAGTTAAGAACTTCGCCACGAGCCTTTGGCCCACTCCGTGAACGAAAGCCGGTCTCAAAGACCTCTCATAATCAATTTTAGAACACGGCCAAGGCCCCCTCTGTAAACTATATGTACACGATCAAGACCAATGTCGAGTTTAATTTATGTTTTAAGATTATTAATGCAGCTAATTAGAGCTCCTCTAATTGAAGAGATATCGACATAGGAAAGGTCAAGGAAAGTCTAAGAACAAAAAAGAATGACTTTGGTGCAGTTAAATTAGTGCATTAATTAAAGTTTGAGAAAACACTCAATAGAAGAGGCATCATAAGCTTATGAAGATCAAATATGATATACGCTCTATACCTTCATACATCCAAATTCTGGTCGATTGAATTTCGAGAGCGAAATTATTTTAAGGGGGTGAGTTTTGTAATACCTTAATTTAGTTTTTTTTTAAAAAAAGGAAAATATGAAAAGCAAACAAAAGTGGAAAAGTGAGGCGGTGGTTAAGTTTTAAATATTAACCAATCCATTTCATCCTAATCTTACTTATATACAAGTCCATTAACATACAAAAACAGATATACATACATAGAAATCGAGATACAGAAAGAAAATGAAAGAAAGAGAAAGAAAGAAGAAAGAAGGAAAAAAAAAAAAAAGAGGAAGAAGAAAAAATAGAAAAACTTTGCCAAGTTGTTAGAAAATAAGGGTTCTATACTATTAGGCTTTAATTTCTCAATTTTGAAAGATAAGTAAAAAGTTACTTATTGTCAAATTATGTTTAATTTTATAGTTAGATTTTTAAACTAAATTCAATTTTATCGAAGGGGTTAAATATAAAATAAACTATGAAATTGAGTAAAGTGAAAGAAAAATTAGTTTTAGTGATTAAAGAGACGGTAGAAATCGCATAAATGTGAAATGATTAAGTTTGAGTATTCCCTATTTAATTATTGAGATTACTTAAAAAATTTAATTGTTAATTTTAAAAAATTATATCATATTTCAGACGGCGATATGGATATCGGGACATCTTATCAACTAAGTTGATTTTGGCGACATAGTTCTGTGAATGGAAAAATATAGATATTTTTAAAATATTTATAAATTAAGTATATTATCAAAGTATATGTAGGGGTGGCAAATCGACCGAGCAGCTCGTGGGCTCGCGAAAACGGAGCTCGTGGGCGGCTCGGGCTCGTAAAAACACGAGCTCAAGCGCAAGCCAAGCGGGCCGATTCAGTGGGCGAGCCGAGCTGTTTTATAAAGTGACCGAAACGGTCACTTTTTTAAAAAAGTGACCGTTTCGGTCCCTGAATTTAATTTTTTTTATTATAAATTGTGTCTGTTAACGGTCACTGAATTTTTTCAGTGATCGTTTGGTCCTTTAATTTATTTTTTTCCTTCTTCTATAAATAGTGGCATTTAGCCACAAAATTTTCTACAATTCACTCTCAACTCTCAATTATCTTTCTCTCAAGTCTCTTGTGTTGTGTTGATAGTTATGCAATTTTTATATACAATTTATACAATAGCCAATTCTCATTTCTCAGTTCTCACTATATTTATTGAAATTTCATCCAATTTTCATTTCTCACTACATTTATACAATTATTCTTTTACTAGTTATTACTTATTACAATTAAACAAATGGATTCACGCACATTTGCCGAAAACTTATTCGGTGTGGGAGGAAACGAATCGCCTATGACACCGCAAAATCAATTTCAGAATCAATTTGAAGGTCTAAATGACATACCCATACCTTAAGATATTACAAATTTGGATCTTCATCATCATGTAAGCGGCAATCCAAATTATCTAGTTAATTTGGATGATGTTGACAATCCCGAAGCGGAACACGATCAGGAAGAAGAGGCTGAATTAAACATTCCTGATGTGAGGGGAAAGCGAAAGGGGAAAAAACAAGCAAAATATTGGGATCACTTTAAATTGATTTCAAAGGGAAAAATCGTCAATGGAGTCCAAGAATCCAAAACAGTATGCAAATACTGTCAACAAAGATTAGCATGGCAAAGTCTCAACCGTCATTACAAAGTACGTGCAGCCAAACACGGACTTATTCCAGGCTGTCAAACACAATTGCAATTTGGCAGTCTAGACGCCGGTGGTTCTGCTGCACCCCTATCCACATGAGTGTATTCGAAGGAGAGAGCTCGAACCAGAATGATGAAGCTTGTTGCTGGTGCTGAGTTACCTTTGGCATTAATTAACAACCAATACTACGTCTCGTATGTGAAAGAATATCTGCAGCCAAGGTACGTTGGGGTAAGTCGAAACACTATTTGTTCCGATACAATACAATATTTTACTTCAACAAAACAACAATTAATTATGGATTTGCAAAAATATGGGGGTGTCATATCTTTAACTTCGGATAAATGGGAATGGATTAATAAAACAGCATATATAGCTGCAACTGCACATTATATAGACCCACTTTGGTGCATGCATAAAAAAATTATTGCTTTTAGAATTATTGAGTTTCCTCACAACGCTAATAATATATTTAATACTATTATTAGTATTGTTAGAGAATATTATTGCGAAGGTAAAATTCGTTCATTTACTTTCGATAATGCTAGTGTTAATAAAGTAGTTGTCGATAAATTGTATAGAGCACTGCAACCTGATTTTGGTGGGTATTTGTTTCATATTCGTTGTATATGTCATATTTTGAATTTAATTGTCGAAGATGGTTTAAAACATATAAAGGTTGAACTTCAAAATATTAGGAACGCACTAATATATATCACAATCTGCCCAAGTAAAAAACAAGCATTTGAGGATTATTGTGCCGAAATAGGAGTGCAAAATGCTAAAACATTTGTGAGTGACATAGGTCATAGGTAGAACTCTACTTACTTGTTATTAAAGTCATGTGAAGGTTTTGAACATTTAATAACTGACTTTTATAACAATAGACATGTTAGAAGTGATGACGAGGGTATGTTGACTGAACGTGATTGACAAATAGCTTTGAAAGTTAAAAGATTTTTGACATCTTTTTATGAAACCACTAAAATTTTATCAGGTGTTTACTATCCCATCAGCTGTATAGTGTTTGAACGTCTTTATATAATTGCAAGAACATTTCATAAATACAAAAATGACCCTGATTTTAGTGAAATTATAATTGCTATAAAATTAATATTTAGAAAATATTGAGAAAATTTGCCTATGTTATTTCCTTTAGCATGCGTGATGGGCCCCCGATATAATTTATCGGGAACTAAATATATAATTGATCAAATT
>NC_036255.1:10720517-10844539 GCF_002742605.1 Olea europaea var. sylvestris | reverse complement strand
GTAACTCATAGTCAGCCTTGGTGATAGATTGACATCTAGTCAGCATCTATCATTGGCGCACGTCATGTTTCAAATTTTTACTATGGTGATTTGGGACGAGTCGTGTCATGAAAAGTCCCGAAGGTTCTTGTTGTCAAGATTGGATAGGTTGGTTATTTGCGAGATCTAAGTAGATTGATGACCAAATTAGGTTACTGATAATATCAGATTGTACACTCTCTTTTGAAGGTTTTTTGCATTAATTGCAGGCTTACTTCTGAGCCCTTCAGATTAGGCAATTTGCTGAACTGGGTGAACAATTTTCTCGTGTTCATTTATTGTTTTATGGTTGTTTGTTTTATTATTTCTGTGGTTGATTGAACCAAAGGGTTAAAATCCTCAAAAAATCTGGTATTAGAGGCATAAATGACGAAGGGTTTCTTTAGTCTGAAATTATTTTTCTTGCTTCCTAATGGTTCCTTTGTGAAATGTGCAGATCAATCTTGGACTTGAAACGTCGTGTTTGGCAGCTGAAATTGGAAGTCCAAACCTGAAATAAGCATAGAAGCTCTGTAATATCGTTTGGCAACGATATTGGGTAAGATCTTTTTTAACTCACTGAAATGTTCTTTTGTAAAGCATGTTTATTGCTTCAATTTATGTATAGTGTTAATAATTCTATGACATGTCCTTCATTTGAACGCCATACTTAGATCAATACTAGTTACATTGAAGCATGTGTTACATGTTTACCGCATCTAAACACAATTGTGTGATCTTGTGAAAATTACACTGAAGTTGATATCTATTAGCATTCTTTGATAAGTGCTTGTTATATATAGCTCTTGTATGTGCATTCTAATATCAGCCTGCTTGTTATAAACTACAAAAAGTTTTCTAAACATTTTCTGCAACTTAAGTGATCTTTGGCTAAAAATCAGTTATGTCTACGAGTAATAACCACCTTTTTACAGAACCTACAATGGGTTCAAAGGTTAAATTATCACAATTCAATGGAAAGGGGGATTACTCCATTTGGAAGCAGAAAATGAGGGCCATATTGGTCCAGCAAAGGGTTGCTAGAGCCCTAGATGACCCTGAAACTTTTTCTACTGAATTGAAAGCTAAGCCTGATGTAATTCTAGATATGAATGAAATAACATATAACTCAATACTCCTGTACTTATTTGATAATATGGTAACACAAGTTGAAGATGCCAAAACACCTAGAGATCTATGGACTACACCGGATGCATTGATTCTAAATAAGACATTGTCTAACAAAATTTACTTGTTAGAGACGTTGTTCAGTTTTAAAATGTACACTAGGAAAGAATTAGAAGCTAACTTGAGTAACTTTAATATCCTTGTTAAGATTCTCGCACACAATGACAAGAAATTTGAGGACGAGGATCTGGCTTACTAAAGTCATTTCCTGACTCTTACGGAAATATCAGGAATGCTATAAAATACTCAAGAGATGCTCTAAGCCAATCAATTGTCACTAATGCTTTAAGATCCAAAGAATTAGAGATTAAAAGTGAATCTAAGACAAATTCAAGAGAGGAGAGTATGTTTGTAAGTGGAAGAATTAAAAAAAGAGAAAATAACTTCCAAAATAGGAAGACCAAATCTAAATCGAGAAAAAGATCAAAATCAAGAGACAAAAGCAATAAGAAATGTTATCATTATGGGAAGCCAGGCCACTTTAAACGAGATTGTTTTAAAAGGAAGAAAAAACTAAAGGATCAAAATAATGAAGAATTTAATAATTCTGTGGTTAGTTCGGAATTAGACAGTCTACTCGTTATGACTATGTCTAATGAAGTAGTTGATAAGGACTGGATCTTGGATTCAGGGTGTACATTCCACATGTGTTCTTATAAATCTTGGTTTAATAATTACAAAGAAGTTGAACCTAGAAAAGCGTACATGGGTAATATTTCTGATGAAGCTGAAGTAAATGCATCTCAAACTGAGGTTGAAACTGAATCTTAAACAACTAATGAACCCATGACTGAAACAAGTACTAATAGTTACCAATTGGTCAGAGATAGGGAGAAGAGGCATATCAAACCCAACCCTAGATATGAAATTAATAACCTGATTGACTTTATCTTAAGCACTGGTGAAACTGTAGAGTACCCAAAACCAACTTCCTTTCAGGAAACTATGAATGATCCGAAAGATGGAAACTAAAAGAAGGCCATGGAAGAAGAAATGAGATCCCTACATGAAAATGGAACCTAGAAATTAGTTAAGAGGCCAAATAATCAAAAGGTTGTGCAATGTAAATAGATTTTTAAAATAAATGAGGGAAGTATACCTATTAACCCCATGAGATACAAAGCCAGGCTTGTTGTCAAAGGCTTTACTCAAAGGAAGGGGTTGATTACAATGAAATTTTTTCTCCAATAATCAAGTTTAAGACCATAAGAATGATTCTTGCTCTAATTGTTCAATTCAATTGGAAACTTGAACAATTAGACGTTAAGACTGCATTCCTACATGGTGGGTTAGAAGAAAACATTTATATGAGTCAACCTCATGTTTTGAGGTAAAGGGAAAGCATGATTGGGTCTGTGAATTGCAAAAATCACTATATGGATTAAAACAAAGTTTTAGACAGTGGTATATTAGGTTTGATACATATGTGTTAAAAATTAGTTTTAAGAGAAGTAAATATGATCACTGTTTGTACTACTGCAATGCTAAGGTTGGATGTGAAGTATATCTGCTACTATATGTAGATGATATGCTTCTGGCCAGCTCCAACAAAACTAAGATAATAAGGCTTAAAGACCTACTAAAATCTGAATTCGATATGAAAGATTTAGGAAATGTAAGGAAAATTCTGGAGATGGTTATTAAAATAAACAGGGAAAAAGATCTACTAACTGTTTCACAAGAATCATACTTAAATAAAGTTCTGATCAGATTTGGCATGAAAAAAGCTAAATCTGTTAACATCCTTCTTGCTACACATATGAATCTTTCTCACTCTCAGTCTCCAAAGATAGAAATTGAATTAAGGGAAATAAAAAAACATACCTTATGCTAATGTCATAGGATCGGTTATGTTTTCTATGATCATGACTAGGCCTTGTGTTTTTAAGTAGATTTATGTCTAACCCTAGAAAGCCTCATTGGGCTAGGCCAAAGTGGCTATTAAGATACATAGCAGGAACTTTAAGCATTGGATTAATCTTTAAGAAAAGATCTTAAAAACTGACTTTAAAAGGCTATGTAGACTCAGATTTTACTGGTGATAAAGACCAAAGAAAATCCACTACATCTTATTTCTTTACACTTGGTGATAATTGTATCACTTGGAAGTCACAACTTCAACTAATTGTCACCCTATCCAGCGCAGAGGCCGAATATATTGCAATTATAGAATTTGTAAAAGAATGTGTATGTCTAAAAGGAATTTTAAGTGAGTTGAATTTTTTAAAAGAAACCCCTATCATTCTTACAGACAGTCAAAGTGCTTTGCTCTTATGTAAGAATCCAGTTTATTATGAAAGGTCAAAATACATTGAGGTGAAGTATCATTTCATAAAGAAAAAACTGCACTCTGGTGAGATTATTCTTAAGAAAATTCACACTGATGTTAACCCAGCTGATATGGGCACTAAAATTCTTTCTATCAGAAATTTTAAATCATGCTTATCACTCATTTATATTGACACTGGGTAATCTTTTGCAGGTACAAAGGCAATGATATAGGGTAACACTCTGTCACATGCATTATAGCAACTAGAGAGTGTGTAGAGTTTTGAGAACCTAGGTGAAGATTGTGAAAAAAATGTGTTTCTCAAAACATATTACTTAAGTGAAAAAATGTTTCTACTCTTTACCACTTGACTGGACAACTGGCTTGTGTTGATTGGTCATTTTCAGTTTACTAGAGTTGTGCTTCTTTTGGGGTAATTCAGACCGTTGATGAGTTCCAATGGTTAAGAATTATGGAGAAATAATTTAGGGAGGCTGAATGGTCTCCTGATTCATTCGTTTTAATTTTTTCTTCTCTCTTTTGAGTCAAGGGTTTTCTCTCTTTATCTCGAAGCCTCTATTCGTCTTCTCCGAGATTTGTAATCTTGATCTATTTTGATAATCCTGTTGTGTGATTAGGAGTTTGTAAGAACCTGTTGTATAGTGTTTTAGGCCTAAAAAGTGGCCGATAAATCTGTACTTGTGTTATCTCGAAGGTTCTTGTTGTCAAGATTGGCTAGGTTGGTTATTTGCGAGATCTAAGCAGATCGAAGACCAAATTAGGTTACTGATTGGGTTAAATCTCAGATTGTACACTCTTTCTTGAAAGTTTTTTTCATTAATGACGGGCTTACTTCTGAACCCACCAAATTAGGCAATTTGCTAAACTGGGTGAACAATTTTCTCATGTTCACTTACTATGTTATGATTGTTTGTTTTATTATTTCTTTGGTTGATTGAATCAAAGGGTTAAAATCCCCAACAATTAACATAAAATCTCACTGTTTAACCGTATTGTATATGGCAATATGCATCATTTCATAAAAAAATATCCTTGAATATCTGCACGTCTCGATGTATACATGCCCACATATACATTTTTAGCCCCATTTTTTGTTGTTGAAGATAAATTTTGTAATAGTGAATTTTTAGATAATACGTGGTTAAAAAAAGTAGAATTTTTTTTTTCGATTTAAGTGTAAAACATTCTATTATGAAAATATATGATTAAAAATGAGTTTTTTAGATAGTGGGAATCAAAAAATGACTTAGTGTCTGTTTGATTATGCAAAAATAAAATAAAATAAAATAAAAAACAATTCTTTAGTTGATATTGATAAAAGTCAATGAGATTTGGGGCCAAAAAGTGGTTAAAATTTGTGAATCACATAAAATACATAGTTAAAATTAATCGTTGATTTTGACTCAAATTTAAGTAGATAAAACCAAACAAAAGCATAATCAAAGAGTGGGAATTGAAAGAGAATAGTATGACCCGGATGGTTTCCCTAATCAATTCCGCGTTAGTTGAAATATGACACAGCAACATGAATTAATTAAATAATATGTAAGGGGAAGTCAAATGCATTTGTACATTTCCTGTTTTGGCATTACTCAGATCATGCAGTTACTTATTAGTTTCCCTCTCATTCTGATTCAAAACAATAAGACCATTAAAAATGATTATCTATTGTATTGTTTAATAAAAGTCCAATTTCATTCTCTTATTTGCAGTTCCAGGCAATTCCTTCCAATAATTTAAATGAGTTATTCTTCAAACTCTTCTTTGATGACAACTCTTCTCCTCACAAGTCTTATGAAAATCTAAAAAGTATACATTTGAATGCAAAATTCGAGGAAGAATGAGAGGACGGGAAGTAGTTACAAATGATTTAAATTATACATTGATCAAAATGAGTAGTGGGTAAATAGTTAGGACTCGTGTATCACTTCAAATGTGTCGATAAAAAGTGAGTTGAATGTTTATAAACAATTTATAGATATGAGCCGAAGATAGACAAATATTATAGAAGTATAGTTTAGCAACTCACTAAGAAAGACTCAAAATTCGATCGCAGTCAAAAGATCTTATTCGAGGATTGATTCAGATACGAGACTGATGTTCTTGGAAATGGTTAAACAAGAAGATCAAAAGGTAAATGATCATATTAACCATATTATATGTCGTCATAAGAGCATTAAGTCCAATAGGTTTAAATAGACAACATACATATCGATTATCAAATTTTAGCGCCCATACGAAGTATTGAACTATGCTTTGCACACATTTATTTATATATATTTACCATTGAAGACACTATTTTCATGGGTAAATAATATTAAGTTTTCTATCAAAACTCCAATACTTCTACAATTTTGATAAATGAGTGATTGCATAATTGAACTCAAGACAACTCTTCTTATTAACTGCCTCATTTAAAAGTTTAAATAGTTTCAAAAAAAGGAGCATATAATTTATTTGAATTTAATTTTAAACAAAGTGTGTACCCCTAGTTGGATAACATATATTGTGGCAAATGTAACTCAATATGCTATGTCATCGTAGAGGAACTGAGAGTGCTGTGATTCCCATACAGATACAACATTGTTCGAAGTTCAAATTTTCCCAATGACAATAATGTCCATGATCTCAATCAACCCCACCTCAAGAACAACAATGATCATCCCCACGACACTTCAAATTAGTTAACAGTTTTATGCACAAGATTCTTTTTCATGAACAACAACATGGCTGCGATCAAACTAAAAACTTGATAGTACACGTAACAGCTATTGGAACACTCATTCATCAGCTTAGCAAAAAAAATACCTTCATTTCTAGGATCCCTAAAATTGTGATTTGGTACAAAGATTGAACAGCTATATTTCTCCACATTGTCCTGGTTATGAAAGAATGACCTACACTGGTGACAAATGATTCTCCTTGTATCTCTACCATTCTTGTAGCCAAAGCTAAGGCATCAAGAACATTCATAATTAGATTTATCCACAGGACTCGAAATGGAAAATTAGTTGCAACTCTTTCCTAGCTATTGCAAAGATGAAGGTGATAGTGAAGGCAGTAATATTCAGAGTTAGTTGTAATTGTAAGAAATTTTTAATGATGTCGCATACACACATTCCCAATTTTAAGTTGGTAAAAATTGTCATGAAGTTTTCGTTCAAGATAACAATGTCTTATGTCCACATCTTCTGCAACATTTAGGTTCCCCAAGAAAACCCAAAAATCAACTTCCTTCAGGGAAAGGCACTCTCTAAAACATGAACCAGTTGCTGCTACTACCTTATTTTCTGCTTCAAGCACTGCACAAATTGTAGTTTGTCAGTAGGAGATGTACTGGCCATCACATGGATGTTGTCTATTGTGTTCATGTGTTCTTCATCGCCTTTCTTACGAAAATCTGATGAATTAATAACAGCTTCTTCAATTTTATCTTCGGGCCTTAAGCAATAATTGTTGATGTGGTTATGTCTGTGTCCACGAGTAACTTGAAAGAAACACCACAAGTTCGACAATCTTCAATTGCTTCTCTCACCTCAGGTGGATATGGATTTCATGCTCACCAGGGGTAGAAGGATTAGGCCACGTTCCAAGGGTTTTAGGGTTTCTTCAGAGTGTCATCAAGATCATCTTCTTCACTTTCCCCTTCTTCAAATTTTGATGACTTCTTTCTTTTTCTTTTTGATTGGTAAATGTAAATGTAAATTGTATAGATGAAAATTTTGAGTGCAACTATTCCACACATACCCAAGCATACAAGTCAAACATTACAAAATATCTAACAATCGAAGGCAAGACTCTCAAAATGAATCCAAAACACTAAGTTTCAAAAGTTGCTGCAACTTTGTCTAATCAAAGCTAGAACATAAAGTGCTGAACCCCTTGGCTAATGTAGGGCGTTCCCTTTCTTCCTATCCTTTTTCTTGGTAGATTGTTCTACCATTTTGCCTTTGAATTTCTTACTCATTGCATCTTCTAAGTTGGGTTTTTCGATTTCTACATCCTATTGCAAGATAGGTTTCTGTGCGGTTGAGACCCTGTTAGATCTATAAGTGTAATTGACAATTCTGTAAATGAAACGGGAGTAATTGTATGTTTGTAAAAGTCTGGGACTGAATTGAACATTCTTGTAAAAGTCAAAGGCTTAGGGTGCAATTTTGTATAGACGAGGTAAATTAGTGTTTGAGTCATTGAAAGAGTCCAAGATATCCAAGAAGATCACATAAAATCATTGGAATGCGATTGAAAGTCTAAAGGATATCAAAAAGCCGCACAAATTATGTTTCGAATTTTCAATCGTAATTTGCAATGCATTTTATACATAGAAAACATTGGAATTTAAACAAGGCTACTTAGAAGAATTGTATCCCTTTGAGTTAGCTTTCCAACGCAAGTTGAATCACCTCAATTGGACATCAGGAGAGAAATTTATGAAAAAAATACTAATGACCGCTCACTATCGCTCGACTCTCACTGGCATTTCGCTCGAACGAAAAAAATAGAATACCTCTCGCTCGATTCTCTCTAGCTCTCACTCGAGTGACATTTCTATGTGGAAAAACCCCTAGTTTGCATTTTTGAAGTATTTTTCTCGACCCATACCACCAGACACCTTCATATATAAATATCCAAGCCTTAGTACAAATTTTAGGTTGTTGCTACATTGTGCCTCACATTGATATCTTCTTCTAAACATATTCAAAAGATCCAAGAGCTTCAAACATTGAATTCAACATATTGGTCTTATAATCCGAAAACCATTGATTTGGGAAAAACATCAATCTTCATAACCTAGAACACCGAGCTTCCTTAATCTGTTGAGGAAGTGACTCTCTTATTGGGAGGATTGAGAGAGTTGGATTGAAGCGTAATTACAAGCACAAGAACAGGCGATTCTTGGTGTTCCACTTGGAGAGACATTCAATACAGACCAAGTGGCTATAAGAGACAGTAGATTGTGCTGCAGAAGGTAGAGTGAGAGGCTAAAGGAATCTATGACAGTAGAAGGCTGCAGGAGATAGATCAGGAGTTCTAGCTCTACGGCAGTAGATCGTAAGACTGTGGCACTGGGTCTTAATGAGTACCTGATAGACGCATCATTGTATGCTCTGAATTTTCGATAGTGGAGATAACTGGCTTGGTCCCAGAGTTTTACCCACGTCGGGGTTTCTCTGTCATCATATTGTTTGTTATTTACTATTTTCCATAATATATAAATAGCGGCATTCCAACATAGGTTAATTAACTTGTATGATTAATCACCTAGACAACCAATTAAAGTGATTTGTTGCTTTAGTTAGATTAATTCTGTACATAAGGTTAAATTAGTTAAATTGTAATCTAGAACATAAACTTGGTCTTGCTAAAATTTTGAATTTGACATTGTATCGCGTTAGACGAACTTTTTTGCGTTCTATAGAATTCTAGGTGACTTTTTAGACCTGTTAGCTCCTTTCTTCACTGTAAAAGAGCTCAAAAAACCTGCACTATGTTTTCAAGAATAGAAGAAATCCAGCAATGGACTTGAAGAACAAAAAGAAAATACAAAACAGGGCAGAACAAAACGAAGAGAAAGAACAGTTTCTAGGACCAAAAGAAAAGTCAATCTTCATTCATATTTTCATCTTCCATACATGCTCCATAGATTACTTTGTACTTAGAAAATGTAAAATACACAAAAGGCGGAATATAGAGCACATTAGCAATCTATTCAACATGGTCAGTGCAAGCTACTTTACATTCTACTATAGATTGGAAAAGATAGCCTAAGCTACGAGTTTTAAATAAAAGCTACACTTCATTCTCCTCCTTGAAGCTTTTATGTAATATTCCAACTTGATGCTTCAAATCATCAAAATGACATTTTGTTAGAGGCTTTGTAAACAAATCGGCCAATTGAACTTGTGAATGACAACATAGCAAATTCACTTGTGTGATGGCATGAAACTTCACCTTTATATGCTTTGTTCTCCTATGATTTATTGAATTTTTGGCCACAGCAATTGCAGATTGATTGTCAACCATAATTGTAGAAGGATTTACTTAAATTTGATGTAAATCACTTAAGATTTTCCTTAACCAAATGATCTGATTTACTGCTGCTGATGCTGTTATATATTTTGCCTCTGCTGTTGATTGTGCTACAATTTTTTGCTTCTTTGAATTCCAGAAAAATGCTCCATACCCAAGTGTGAATAAATAACTAGAAGTGTTCTTCATGTATTCCACAAAACCAATCCAATCACTATCTGAATATCCCAATAAATCTGAGCTAGCTCCTTCTTCAAACTGAATCCCATGATTGATAGTACCTCTGATGTATCAAGGACTCTTTTAGCAGAACCAAAATGCATTTGAGAAGGATTTTTCATGAACCTGGAGAGTAAACTTGTAGCAAATATCAAGTCTAGCCTTGTTGAAGTCTAATATAACAAACTTTCCACGAGACTCCTATATTCCTTCTCATTTGTTGGTTGATCTCCATTTTCTTTTGACATCTTCATATTCATTGCCAATGGAGTGTCTATTGGTTTGCAGTTCTACATATTAAACTTCTTCAAAACATGAAAAACATGCTTTTGTTGTGAAATGAAAATTCCATCAGTCTTTTGCTCAATTTCAATACCAAAAAATACTTCATTTCTCCCAAATTTGTCATTTCAAATTCTTTCTCTAGTTCATGAGTAAATGGGTCAATTTGCTCCAAATTACTTCCAGTAATAAGCAAGTCATCAACATATAATGAGATGATAAAAATATGGGAGAAGTTATCAATTCTGACACGGAGTATTCCGCATAGGTATCTATCAATTTTACTGTACCAAGCTCTTGGAGCCTGTTTCAAACCATATAAGGCATTTTTCAGCTTGCACAGATAATCTGGATCTGATTTGGAGTGAAAACTTTCATGTTGTTCAACAAATGCATCTTCTTCCAGTTCTCCATTAAAAAAAGATGATTTTACATCCAATTTATGTATTTTCCATCTCTTTTGAGAAACCAAACCATTCAATAATCTGATTGTGTCATGTCTTACAATCGAAGCAAAAGTTTCAAAGTAATCAACACCACTTTCTTAAGCAAACACTTTAGCTACAAGTCTTGTTTTATACTTGTTGATTGAACCATTAGGATTTATTTTGGCCTTGTAAATCTATTTTAGTCCAATCACTTTCTTATCTGTAGGCCTTAGCACCAACATCCAAGTCTGATTTTTATGAGTCATTTTCATTTCTTCTTCCATAGCTTCAATCTATTCAGGATGTTTTGCTACTTCATCATAGCTATTTGGTTCAGCAATTGCCATATAACATCTTTCATAAATTTCATTCAAAGGTCTAGTTCATTTAGGAGATGGGCTAGAGCTAGAAGAAGACTCAGATGGATCATCATTCAAAAAGCTTGACTCTACCATAGGTGGTTGAATTTCAAGAGCTATAATAGGATTGTTCTATTGCATAATTGAAAAATGAATAGATTGTTGTTGTGGCTTGGCTTCTTCCTAATTCCATATAGCATTTTCATCAACTTTAACACCTCTAGAAACTGAAATTTGTCCAGTTTTTATGTTGTACACTCTATAGCCCTTTGATTGATAAATATAGCCAAGAAATATTCATTTTACTTCCTTGTTGTCCAACTTACTCCTCTTTTGATCAGGTACATGGATATAGCACAATGATCTAAATAATTTGAGATGTTTTGCTGTGTGTTTCATTCCATTCCATGCTTCAATTTGAGTCATATCTCTCACAACTTTAGTTGAGAGTCTGTTTTGCAAATACACTGAAGTATAGACTGCTTCGACCTAAAATATTTTGGGTATTCCCTTTTTAGCTAGCATGCATCTAGCCATCTCGATGATTGGTCTATTTTTTCTCTCTACCACTCTATTTTGTAAGGAGTGTAAGGGACAGCAAATTGATGATCACATAACTAATCAAACTTTGTTGAAGTGTACTCCTTGCCATTATCTGATCTCAGCACCTAAATTTTGCAACTTGATTGTGCTTTGAATTTCTTAAAAACATAGAACACATCTGACTTATTTTTCATAAAATACACCCAACACATTCTAGTAAAATCATCAATGAAAAGCACAAAATACAAATTTTAACTCAATGAAGGTGTTTTATTGAAGTTTTTGTGTTGCCCTATATGCACCTTCTATTAGAAATGATTCTCTATACATTTTGCCAAAATTACAACTTTCACATGCTCCTCTGGCTCTTGAATTTTAAGCAAATCTCTTACTATACCATGTGAACTTAGGTAGGCTAAGGATTTATTATTAAAATGACCATATCTCTTGTGCCATTGATTTGACTCATCAAAGTTAACTTCTGAAGCATTTGTAATAACATTTTGCCAATAAAGACCGGTACTTTTGTTCTTCATAGGCACACATGCTATTTCAATATCATGCGAATCATACATTTTACACAAATGATCTTTAAATTGCAATGAATAACCATTTTGAACCATTTGACCCACACTCAATAAATTTGAACTTAAACCAGGCACAAGTAAAACATCATCAATGTATATTGTTCCTTTCTTTGTTTGGACAGCAATGGTTCCCATTTCTTTAGTTGAAACAAGTTCTCCATTTCCCATTCTGATTGTTGCTTTACAATCAGGATTGAAGTTGCAAAAGATTTCATCCTTATACAAGCACTATCAATGAACCATGAATCTTTTTCCACTATATCTGACATATGAAATGCAAAAATCAAGTCCTCTTCTTTCTTTTCATGAGCAAGTGAAGTTTGCTGGTTTTGAGGTATTGACTGATGTTGTGTTGAGGTTTGATTTTGGAGTTTAGCTCTACAAAACTTCTCCACATGGCCAAATTTTTTGCACCATCTACACTGCTTAGATTTCCAACAATTCTTTTTGAAATGGTTTGTTTCGTTACAAACATCACAAGGAAGATATGTATCATTACTTCCTTGGCTCATTCCTTATTTGCAGCTACATTCTCTCCTCTTTTTTCCAACATATTGCTTTTTTTCACCACTTTCCCTTGAGTATTGTTGCTTATGTTTGCAATGAAAGCTCCTTCAACTGAATTTTCTATCCTTACTGCTTGTCTCTGCTCACAAGCCAATAGAGAACCTGTAAGCTCTATTAATGAGAGGCTTGACAAGTCTTCATAAGCCAATAGAGCACATGTAAGCTCTATTAATGAAAGACTTGATAGGTCTTCTCTATGCTTTATTGTTGTTGTTACAGTATCAAACTTTTAAGAGGAAAGGTGATTAGCACCTTTTGAACCACTCTTTTATCAGAAACTTTCTCCCCATTTAGCTTGAGTTGATTAACAATATCCACAACTCTTGAAGTGTAATCTTTAATCTTTTTAGCTTCTTTCATTGTGAGATTTTGAAAATCTCGCTCAAGGCTTGTAATCTTACAGCTTTTAGCTTTTCAGAACCTTTGAACTCTTCTTCAAGCTTATTCAAGCTTCTTTGGCTGTAGACACAGCAACTATTTTGGGAAAAATTTCTTCAAACACCGTTGTACACAAAATGAAAGTGCTTTCATATTTTTCATGAATTAATCCTTCTATTGCTTCAGCTGTGCTACTGTATAATTTGCATCAGATTTAGGTGATTCATACCCTTGCTCAATCACTTCCCACAAATCATGTGCCATCAAGAAAGCCTTCATTTTGACAGACCAAAAATCATAATTTTCTCCCGTAAACACTGCTAGTAGTGGATGTGAAGAAGAACTTGTTCCTCCCATTTTTATCTTGTCTCACATGCCTTAAGATCAATGGATGCTCTGATACCAAATGTTAGCTCCATTCTTTTTTTCTAAAAGAGCTCAAGAAACCTGCGCTATTTGCTCAAGAATAGAAGTGAATTAGCAATGGACTTAAAGAACCAAAAGAAAATGCAAAACAGGAAAAAGGAACGGAGAGAAAGAACTTCTGGAACTAAAAGAAAAGTCAGTCTTCATTCATTTTTTCATCTTACATACGTGCTCCATACATTACTTTTTACATAGAAAATGTAAAATATACAGAAGGCTGAATATAGAGTACATTAGCTTTCTATTCAACATGGTCATTACAGGCTACTTTATATTCTATTATAGATTGGAAAAGATGGCCCAAGCTAGGAGTTTTAAATAAAAGCTACTTCCTTCAAAACCAATGGATTCAATTTTTTGAAATTCTCTATTCAATAAAATCTTTTTTCATCTTCATCTAGGATTTGCATGTCCATCCCCTGACAATAATGCGAGCACATGAATAGTATTTTTTCTAATTTTACATTCCAATGAATGTGTAGAACTCTGCTTAGCGCCTCTTTATGTTTCCTTAGTGTCAAACCACACAAATTGTTGAGAGATACAGCCAATTTTTTTATTTTTTGATCAAGTAAATAAATATATTGATCAAACTTACAACTACTTCAAGCAACCTCGACCTTATAGTATTAACATAACAATTAGTCTAATGATACAAGGAACTAAACATCAATTAAAGTTAACAACTTCATCTAATCACTAAAGCTACCATCGAGTTGGGACCTTTGAGCTAATCATCATTAAGGCTTGTGGCGAAAGTCCCTCGAGAAATCTTGATTCCGAGCTCAGAAAACAACCAAACGAACATCATATATACCAAGGCTCGACCCAAAACTTTTCTTCATTTTTGTTGCTCCAAGATTTACATCCATAAAGGATGACGGTAGTGGTGATTTGGAAGCCACAAAGGCAAGGGAAAACAAATAGGTAGCAATGGTAATCACTCAACCAAGAAACGGCTTCCTCATTATGTTTTTCTCTCTTCAAATACACACACACATACCACTAAAAAATGGCTACAGTGATACAGGATATATAGATTGGATATTAGGTAACTTAATTGGGCCAACAATAAGGTAAATGGGCTAGTTTAAAAACCAAGCAAACTCAATAACCATTAGGCCAAGACTCACATATCCATCAACCACATATGGATGAAAGTTAGACCTTCAATCAAATGCATTCTTTCTTTCCCAATTGCAGCTTTAATCGAGTAAGTTGGGGTCAAAGGTTGACTTGCAAAAGGACAAAAAAATGTTCAAAATAATTTGAATTTTTTGCTAAATTCGATAACTAAATACTGCGAAAGCAATGGACAAAGCTGCCTTACTGCAAGGCAGTTTAAATAAAGGGTAATACTACATATACAGTTGGGTGTCTACCTCGGTGTCTACTCCCCTGACATTGAAATGGATCTCCCTCCATGTGAGAGGGTGAACACCACTTGATATACAAGTAGCACTATCCTTGAATAAGTTAAAAAGTTTGAATTTATCGCCCCATCAAGTAAAAAATAGCAAGTCAGGAAGGTGAGTCTTCAAAACCATATTAAGCCTTGTTTGGTAAGGGATTAAAATCATATTTTAATAGATTTTGATAAAAGTCGGTGAAATGTGTGATTTAAAAGTTGTGGGACCCATAAAATATGTGGTTAAAAATAATTGTTAACTTTAACTTAATTTAAAATCTGAATTTAGTCAGTGTCAAATAGGGCTAAAAGCTGCAAACACCTAAGAAATTCAACCAAGCCAGGTAGAACTTCGAGCAAATTTTGATGATTCCAGTGATACGTAAACTAAAGCTGGAAACGAACTGCCCAAAATCTAAATCTGGCCAAAGTCGAATGAAACTGAAAACCAAACTCCAAGTAGCACCAAAATGCCAAACCAGGCTGCTTGCTCTCAAAGAACCAAAATTGGACAGCCAGGTTGGCAGTTATAAGAACTAAACTGAAGTGGCCAACTATTTGAACTATGAGACAAACAATTGGAGACCGAATACCAAATATTCAAAAAAGTTTTAAATATTGAAAGATATCTAAGCATGCAGTCTGTCGGTCAGAACATCTGCCCATTTCTGAAGTTTTTTGCCAATTTGGACAACACAATACTGCATAAATAGTTAGCCTGATAAGAGTGTAAAATACCATATTTTCCCCTCTTAATTATTGCATTCATGTGATTATATTATGCTAAAATGCACGCATTACTCTTATATTTTGGTTTAGGTTGCATTTTGGTGAAAACAGTGAAATTTGGAAGAAACAAATGAAAAAGGACCAAAGCGAGAAGAAGTGAAAGTTCAGGGATCAAGTTGCAAATAATTCATAAATGAGACGGGCGATGGAATGATGGTTTGAGAAATTTAGGAGTCCATTGGTGCAATTAGAAGTCAAAAGAAGTTAAATATGCCTATAATATTTTCACAAATAAAATTCCAACCGGATATAAGGATTTTCAGATTTTGAGCCGAAAAATGAGATCAACGTTTGACCTAGTAAACGTCCAAATTTGAAAGATCTATTTCTATCATGATTGTAGTACTTTGAGTTAGATTTCCAATGAAACTTGAATCACCTCAATCAGATGTCGGGAGAGAAAGTTATGGTCAAAATACTAAAAGCAGTTGCACCGAAAATTCTGGCCGAAAATTTACTTTCCTTATTCAGTTCAACCTCTTGTGGAAACGCGTTTTGCACACTGTTTTAACCCCAAAAACGTCCCAGAATGCCTCCATTCAGCCTCATACCCTTTTCGCTCATCCTTGGCACAAGAAACTCCATGAAGAACTAAAATCTTTGGTGAAGCCAAGAAGGATCTCAATCGGATTTGGTGATTTCAATATCTTTTCTTTCATATAATGTGATTTTTATTGTCGAATAACTCTGGGATTTAGATTTCATCTTTATTATTACACTTTTGATGTTTATTTAACTTTTATTAAATTGTTCATGGATTCAATTATGTTTTTTCCGTTGAATGACTAAAATATTGGTTGAATTTAAATTTCAATTGAATTATTGACGTGATTTGATTACTGCTCTATGCTTAAGATATATTGTCACTTCTTGAATCTTGTTTCAATAAATAAATGCGAAATATGTTGTTAGGAATTCTAAATTCCAGGATTGCAAGTGAAATTAAATAAATATAGGTTTCCCTTTTTGAATTAGTAATTGAAATTGGTTCAATTCTTATTAGATTTTTCATAGAATTAGTCACACTCTTTCTATCGTTTGATCGAAATATTTATTGAGTTTCAATTTCATGTATGTCGTTGATGGATTATTTACTTTCATATGCTTGATGTATATGGATGCTTCTTAATCTGATTTCAATAGACTAAAGTAGGAATATGTTATAGGAACCTTGATTTTAGAGTAAAATGTAGGAATAATTAATGTTGATTGATCCAATCCGAGAGAGTGAATTCCAGTGCTTCACTATTTTGAATATTGATATTTAAATCCCACTTCAAATTAAAAACTCACTTCACAAAATCACGAAAACCCCAGTTTGTTTGATCCTTTAAACAATTTTCTATCTCCCTATAGATACGACACCCCAAAGCCGTACTACAATCACCGAGTTATACTTTGGGCGTAATCATAGCCCTTCTGCATTACTGCAAGGGCAGTTTGAGAAAGTTCAAATTTTGAATTTATTGCCCAATTGAGTAAAAAAATAGCCTAACATAACTTGAAATTTTCCACTGGTAGATCAAAACTTGCCACCGTGTTAATTTACCAACTTATAAACTTGAAGAACCATTTCAAATCTTCAAACAAAATCTTCAAGAGCTAATGCCCAACTGACCAAATTAACACCCAGAATCTGCTCGCATACTAACTAGAATGGCACATAAATAGGCCAAATTCACCAGGAAAACTATGACACCATCGAGTAGTACCTACTGACTTGGAATCTATTTCACCAAATAGGTGCACCAAAAATATCGGGCAAATTTTCTCTAGGCAGGAGTTGGTATTATCAATAGATATCTACAACCTAGATTCTTGGTTATCATTTTCTGAGTACTACTCACTAATCTCATTAACCAACTTCTTTACGTGTTCTTGCCAACTGATACCACAAGCTTTCGACAGTTGCCTTCCTTCACTTGTGCACCAGCAAAAATAGAATGATCCTTGTAATAATTGGAACCACCATGGACAAAAACATCATCGACCTTAAATAAAGAGTTGCCCTCAGTTAGGAGTATGACTCAAATAGGAGTCTTTTGAAGAAGCGTATTCGACTTGGATTAGGATAATATTAACCAAGGGCTTCAAGGAAACTAAGTTGAATAAGAAAACAAAATCTTGTTGAAATTGAGTCTCCTAATTATAATATATTTTCTTACATTTTATGACTCTTTTAGGATTGGTCTATAAATACAATGCTCATCTGTCAGTTTTATAAGGTAACAGATAGAAGCCAATTGGTAGATTGCTTTGTATTCCCATATTGTTGAATTAATAAACATCGTTCCTCTGTGTTTAATCTTTTATTCCTCTTTACAATTTGAACCTTATTTTTCGGTGTGTGATCTAGTATACTTCGATATTGTCATTACAATTTCATTCTCTACAATCCGATTTGGAATCAACGTGTGTTATAGGATCTTACCCAGCAAGTGGTATCAGAGCTAAGCAATTGATTTTCTGTGGATTGGTTGAGATTCTTTTGAGTTAGCTGAGTTGAAGTATGATATTCCGCAATTAGATCGCAGTACAAGGTTTTCTTGAAGGAAAAAATGGCAGCTGCTCTGTGGTTGAGGTTGGAGCAGTTGTGTATGATCAAGAGTTTTACAAATAAACTAGCTCTTAAGAAGAATTTGTATTCACATCGCATGGTAGAAAGAGAGTCATTGGAAGACCATATTGTCGTGTTCAAGGAAATAGTTGCAGATCTGGATACGTTGGAGATTAAGTACGATGAAGAGGATCTTACCTTGATCCTATTGTATTCGCTGCCTCGATCTTATGCGTCGTTTCGAGATACTATCTTATATAGTCGAGATACTTTGACTATAGAAGATGTCTATGATGCTTTATACTCAAAGAAAAAGATGAAGCATTTGGTTAAAGCTACATTAATGGATGGGGAAGCTCTTGTATCTCAAGGTGGTCGACGAAGAGGCAAATCGAGAGTTAGATTTAGCAATGTGATATATTACTACTGTAAAAGAAAATGACATATTCGAAAGGATTGCAATATGTTGCAGGCTAAAGGTGATTTAGCTGCAAATCATGGAACGCAACCCTTAAATTCAGGCGAAACCAATGTAGTTGAAAATTATTTAGATAGCGAAGAGGTGATATTGACCGTGGTATCTGACGTGGAATTTTGGCCTAAAAAGAGTGGATTCTTGATTCAACATGTTCGCACCATATGTGTTCCAATAGGAATTTATTTCAGACATATAATGTTGTTCAGTAAGGTGGAGTTGTAATGAAAAACAACCAATCTTGCCGTATTGCTGGAATCGATCGAGTCAAATTGGGACTGTGGGATGGAACATTTAGAACAATTGATCAGTTTCGACATATTCCTGACCTGAAAAGGAATCTCATTTCGCTAAGTACCTTGGATGCAAAAAGGTATAAATTGTCTGGAGGAAGTGGAGTCTTAAAAGTCCGAAAGGGAGTCCAGATTGTACTAGAGGGACGAAGGAGATCCCAGTTGTACATTTTGCAAGGGATTGAAGAACCTGTTAGGAGACATTTGGACAAGTTTAGTACCGTGGTGGAAGTTCAGTTTTGTGCAGTATCTCTTGGTTTGGGCTCTGAGTCAGTTCAAGAAACTGCTAGGGAGAGCGTTGGTGATCCTATTTTGTCACCAATTTCAGCGGGTACACTTGTTCAATTACTAGGGTAGGACTCATCGAGCGTCGGTACCGTGGTGTCAACAATGTCTAGGATGCTTCTGGGGATACTGAAGGCAACAGTTCTAACAAGGGGCCTTCTGATCAAGCATCTGGTTTGGTTCTTGTTACAGGGTGTGCTTCGGCTTTGTGTGATCAACATTAATTCCTTGGAGAAATTGAGAACCCTGGGAATTGGGTTCGGGTGTCGGTTGTGGACGTCGTGCAAAGAACGAGTGTTTGGTTTATATGGAGTGGTTACTATGTTGAGGAGATTCAACCAGTTCATTTCATTGCAAACGAATTTGAAATCTAGGAGTTTCGTTCGTTGTACCGGAATTTGAGTCAATGTGAAGCTTGTTAGGAGTATGACTCAAATAGGTGTCTTTTGAAGAAGCGTATTCGACTTGGACTAAGAGAATATTAACCTAAGGTTTCAAGGAAACTAAGTTGAATAAAGAAACATGATCCTATTAAAATTGGGTATCCTAATTGTAATATATTTTCTTGCTTTTTAGGACTTTTCTAAAGTTAGCCTATAAATACAAGGCTCATCTGTCATTTTATAAGGGTAACAGATAAAAGTCAATTGCTAGATTGCTTTGTATTCTCCATATTGTTGAATTAATAAACATCGTTCCTCAGTGTTTAATCTTTTGTTCTTCTTTACAATTTAAACCTTGTTTTTCGGTGTGTGATCTAGTATACTTCGATATTGTCATTACAATTTCGTTCTCTACAATCCGGTTTGAAATTAACGTGTGTTATAGGAAGCTCCAATACCCTCAATGAATAATCCATCAACAGGGACCTGATTACCTGCCTGTAAACACACNTAAAATGACTTAATTAGTATATCGAAAACCAATTTAAAATGTGTTTCTTCCTACTTTCTTGATTTTTTTAAGTGATAGCTGAGATTGGTGTAATAATTTACACAAACTGTTAATGGAACTTAAATATTAAATAATTAAATGCTAAAAATACTTGAACAAGGATTCTATTGTACAATAATAAAATATCAAATAAAAAATATATCAAAATCACGACTTCATTGAATAATGTGATAGAAAATGTTAATAAGCCTAACATTTAAAAAATAAATAAATAAATAAATAAAGATCCAAGGTGGGAATTGAAAGAGAATAGCATAACTGGGAAGAAGTACGTAAGGGTTCCTCGAATCCAATTTCCACAAGTCGGTGTGAGTAGAAATATGAAACACTGACATGAAATAATTAAATAATATGTAAAAATCCATTCTTTTGGTATTACTCAGATGGTGCAGTTACTTATCCTTTTCCCTCTCATTCGAGTCAAAAAAAAATTATGAGTCATCAACTAATGTATTTTTTAATAAAAGTACATCGGATATGGTCCCATGAAATGAAAGCCAATTTTATTCTTCTAACTCTCCTCCTCACTAAGTCTTACAAAAATAAAAACTAAAAATTTGAATGCAAAATTTAAGGGAGAAAGAAAGGACAGGGAGTATGTATAAACAATTTAAACTATAGATTATATAGAAATATGTGATGGATATATAAGTACGTAGTACTCATGCGTCACTCGAAATAAAAAATGAGTGGAGGTTTATAAATATGAGTCAAACATAGGCTCATGTTAATGTTTTGGTGACACACTAAAAAATACCTGAATATAGACTGCATGCATAAGGTCTTATAAGAGATGGATTCACGTATGATGCGGTTTTCTTAGAGATGGTTAAGAAAATGCATTAAGCCTAATAGGTCTGAATAGACAATACACACATAGACCATCAAATTTTAGGAAGTATTGAACTATTCTTTAAAGAGGACACATATTTATTTATTTATATTTAGCATTGAAGACGCTCATTTCATGAGTAAATCATATAAAAAAAAAATATTAAAACTCCAATACGTCTACAAGTTTGATAAATGAGGGATAGCAAGACTAATTGAACTCAAGTAGAAAATTATTTTTTCTTTAATTACTTCATTAAAAGTTTAATAGTTTCAAAAAGTAGCACATTTATTTATTTAAATTTAGTATTCTACACGGTGCAAATATTACAAAGTGTGTAAAACTACATCAAATAACCTATATTGTGGTAACAGCAATTCAATTTGCTAAACATCCTATAGGAACCGAGAGTGCTGCAATTCCCATACTGATACACCATTGCTTGGAGTTCAAATTTCCCCAGTGAGCAATAATGGCCATGATCTCAATCAACCCCACCTCAAGAACAACAATTATCATCCCCACAACACTTAAAACTAGCAAAAAGTTTTTATGCACAGAAGTCTTATTTTTCTTGAACAACACCATGACTGTGATCAAACTGAAAACTTGACAGAACACATAGCAGCTATTGATCATGGTTTTCATCACTGATTCATCGGCTTCGCGAAAAAAAACTTTTCCCTTCATTTCTAGGACCATTACTGTTGTGATCTGGAACAAGGATTGAACTGTTATGTTTCTCCACATTGTCCTGGTAATGAAAGGATCATCTGCACTATTGACAGCCGAGTCTCCAGGTATCTCAGCTATTCTTGTAGCCAAAGCTAAGGCACCAAGAACATCCATAATTAGATTTATCCACAGGACTTGAAATGGAAAAATTAGTTGCACCTCTTTCCCAGCTATTGCAAAGATGAAGTTGACAGTGAAGGCAGTAATATTGAGAGTTAGTTGTAACTGCAAGAACTTTTTAATGCTTTCGCATACGCATCTTCCCAATTTCATTATGGTAAAGATTGTCAAGAAATTTTTGTTCAAGACAACAATGTCCGCATCTTCTGCAACATTTAGGTCACCCATAAAAATCCCAACATCAGCTTCCTTTAGGGATGGGCAATCTCTAAAGCACGAACCAGATACTGCTACTACGTTATTTTTCTGTTTCAGGCACTGTACAAACTGTAGTTTGTCAGTAGGAGAGCTATTGGCCATTACATGGATTTTATCTATTGCGTTCATGCGTTCTTCTTCGCCTCTCTTGCGGAAATCTGATGCATCAATTACAGCTCCTTCAATTTCATCTTCGGGCCTTAAGACTCCAGAATGAAGGGCCATAATTCTTGATGTGGTTATGTCAGTGTCCACGAGTAACTTGAAAGAAACACCATAAGCTCGACATTCTTGAATTGCTTCTCTCACCTCAGGTGGATACGGATTTTTCATGCTCACCAGGGCTAGAAAGATTAGGCCATGTTCCAAGGGCTTTAGGGTTTCTTCAGTGTCATCCGGATCATTTTCTTCAATTTCGCCTTCTTTGAAATTCGATGTATCCTTTTCTTCCTGGTTTACTTGTTTATAAGAAAAGGCCAGGACCTGGAGACCATTGAATGCAATTTTCTGAAATTCTCTATTTAGCAAATCTTTTTTATCATCATCTAGGGTTTGCAAGGTTCCATCCCCCTGACAATAATGCGAGCACATGAATATTATTTTTTCTAATTCTTCATTCCAATGAATGTGCAGAACTCTGCCTGCCTCTTTATGTTTCTTCAGCATCAAACCACAAGAATTATCATTGAGATCAAGAGATTTATTATCAAGGATAGTACAAGAAGTACTGAAATCAACCATATCAGTACCAAGTACATGGCGAGCCCAATAGGAAAGAGCATTTCCTTCGCCACAGCAAGAAGCATAAGCACAAACTACATCTTGCAAAATAGCTAGGACCTCTCGAGATACTTCTGTAGAGACATCCTTATTACAATCGAAACCAATCCACAAATCGGCCATCTCTGAATGCTGCAAAATGAGATCATTTGTCATCCCAGTGCAGATTGTTGTGATTGAGCTTATTGTAGCACATGCTGGAAGTCTTCGAACCACGGCCCCGTGGGACTTCATTTTATTTGATGTATAAACAAAAGAGATGAAAATTCCTAGAGGCAAACCATCTCTCAAAGCGAAGAGTAATATGCTAAGAACAGCAACCAATCCACTCCCTTTGATGCCTTGCTTCTTCATCAGCTTTGCCGATTCATTCATCAAATCCTCTACTGTGTTCTTCACACCCTTCGGATCCGGGTTGTGACTGTCGTCACATTTGTCTGAATTGGAAAGGAAACATTCGAATAGCTGCACCACAAGAATCAATAATGAAAGACTCACCCAAACTTTCTCCAGACGGGAGTTGGTATTATCAATAGAGACTTGCAGCCCGGATTCTTGGTTATCATTTTTCTGGGTACTGCTCACTGATTTCAACAACCGACCTCTTTCCGTGTTCCTGCCTACTGATACCACAAGCATTTGGCAACTGCCCTCCTTCACTTTAGCACCAGTAAAAAGAGAAGGATTCTTGTAATAATTGGAATGGCTCCAGGCAAAACCACTGTCAACGTTAAATAATGAGTTACCCTCAATAAATAATCCATCAGCCGGGACCTGATTACCAGCCTGTAAGCACACTATATCACCAACCACTACTTCAGAATCTGAAATTTGTAGCACTTTTCCATGTCGAACCACCCAAGAAAGTTTTTTATTCTTTGACAATCTTCTTCGTCTGATTCTGGACTTGATATATCTGCAGATAAGACCAAAATAGACGAAAAACAAGATGGCTGATAGTATTATTACTCCATCCCTAAGCCCTTCAAAGGGCCCGTTTCTCTTGATTCCAATTACGGCAGACAGTACTGCACAACACAGAAGGAGGATTATTGTAGTGTCTTTAAAACCTAGCAAAGCTAGCCGACAGAAGCCATCTGCCACCGTTGGAAACGGTTGCTCCTCCAAGTATAAGTTGGGGCCAAATGCTTTGTGGCGGCGGCAAAGATCTCCGGCGTTGCCGCTTATTCCTGTTTCTGCATTAGTTTCTAATGCTTCCATTAATCCTGGCATCCCCCCAAATGGCTGAAGAGAGTCACTGTCGTTCGCTTGCACTAATATTGCTAGACATTCCTGGTTAATTCTGAACATGGGAACTTCTGCTGGATGGCCATAGTTGAGCATGGAATCCGCCATGGGCAAGAAAAAGTTGGAACAAAATCTATGATGGGCAGTTGGGAATAATAGTTAGCTAGACAGAAGGTTTAGTTACAATCAAGAATTCATAAGGTTTATCTTCGTATTGTTTTGTTTGAATGCCTTGGAGAAAGGAGAGATTAACAACATGTACATACAGTTGACAGACAAATGAAGTTAGAGAATCTTAAAGATATTTACGTAAAAAGCTAGGAAGTTCAATGGTATTTTTCTAAGAATAATAATGCTATTCAGCTATCCTTAACATCAGTCTAGGAATTTTCCCTTATTGATTTGCTCTTGGTTTTATTCTGTTGAACTTTACTATTTGTACACTGATTTTTGACACTTGTATTGTTGTTAAATGTCAATTGAATGAAAAAACTGTTTAAAATTTAAACTGTCCAATATGATAATGACATGTGACAAAGTGTACACCATAGTGTACATATAGTAAAGTTCTATTTTGTTGAATTGCGTTTTCGATCGATCCGGTCCGGTCATCAGAGAAAACCTGAATGTAAATAAACCGGTGGTGGACCTGAGAACCGAAAACCAGTGAACCGGTCACAGTTTTCCCGGATTCCACAATACTTCTGCCATAAAAACTGAAGTAGGAAGAAGAAAATGATTTACAGACAGTCCATTCAACATTCAAAATCCAAAATAACTTTAAACAAATACAAGTATTTAATGCTTATATACACAAATACACATGTGCTATTGAAAAAGAAGACAAAGTAGCGAGAATTCTAAAATCTAGAAGACAAGTGAGGCGACCCCATCTGAATTTATTTGGAAGAATAGCTGGCCACTGCAAATGTTAAAGAACGGAAGAAAAGCCAGTTGCTGCAACCACGTAGGGTTTTCAATATATGGCTTTAAAACTTGTTTTGACCCATCTAATTTCACAACTTGATATAAATTGCTCCATAAAAAGTAGAATGTTAAATAATTGATTTTAAAATGCTATTTTAATTAAAAAAAATTTAATGTGGTATATGAATCTATTTATTTATTTATTATTTTCATTTTGGATCAGCCCTGGTTCAACCTCGATTCGACCATTTAACTATTAACCCTTGAATGATGTGGTATTCTTAACACTTGTGGTTCCTTTTTAAAAAGAAAAGACTGTTAAGATTGAGGGTTTATTAATTTTGAAATCCGTATACTTTTTTTATTATTAGTCACATTTAATTGCTTATTTGAGTTAAATGTGTTCGCTACTATGTAAATGCTTGTTATTCTATTTTAAAAGGTTAATCATGTTAAAATGAGTAATTGAATCCCCTATATGTTTTATATGATTCCATATGGAACATTTACTACTAACTTTCAAAATTAATCAATTATAATGATATTAGAGAAGCTAAGGAAAGGCTTGATGAAAAATAAAAAATAATGTTACTTATCGTCAATAGAGATCATCACATGCGTATATGACAAGGAACATCCTTAATTAATTGTTTAACATTACTCATAAATGAATAAAGCCACCTAACCATATTGAAAAACAGATAATGAAGAGACAAACTGATATGTCAAAAAATGATTAGGTATTTTTGTTTTAATTTTTCAAATTGTCCAATAACACATCGACATATCACATGTGTCCTATCTGAATTTGAGCCTAGATGTATAGCATGATTCCTCATAAATAAATCCAACTCACACATAGTGTGTTGAAAACTAATTTAAAACATGTTTCTTTCTTATAAAACTTTTTTTTCTCGAGCGATACTGATCTATGCATGTCATTAGTTAATGCAAACTCCAAAGATAACTTGAATACTATAAGATCAAGCCATGTTTGATAGAAATCATAATTTAAATTTTTTCAAAGTCAAAGTCAACATATATTTTATGGAATCCCTAATTTTTTAATCACACAATTCATTAAATCCATTGTTTGAGACCCTTTTTTTTGGAGGAAATATGTTTCGAAATAGTAATTTTTTTAGAGAATGTGTGTTTAAAATTGAGAAGATTTTTGAATTAATTTACTTGTAAAATTATTTTATGAAAAAAAAATGTATTATTAAAATGAATTTTTAAAAAAAATGAGATTTGGAAAAATAGTAGTCAAACAAGGGCTAACTTTTATCAAAAACTGATAAAAGTATGATTTTAATCTCTATCGAATTGGAATCAAATGTCCAATTATTTTTCTTTCTCATTACTGAATTGTATCCTGTACAACCAATTTTTCAAAAAAAAAAAAAAAAGTATCAGATAATTTTTATGTCATTGTCAATAACATTAACATCTCATTGCCTAAATGGTTATATTTTTATGTTAAAAATCTTTTGAAAATTTCTGAATTTATTCGGAGAAATTACTCATCTTTTCATGAATTAGCCCCAAAAGTCCTGGCCTTTTGAACTTTTGCTGGTCTAAAGCGGTCCACGACTTTTTCCATTTGGGAATTGAACAAAATGATGACATGTGGAAGATTAGATTTTTTTCGGTTATCAGCATGCTTTATATAGTACGTTGGACCGCAATCATGATATAAGAAGAACAATAAAATTTTATTTCAGGTAGGGATTAACATTAATTTAAATTTAAATCAAATTCGCAATTAATTTTAATTGGATTCACATCTTTTCAATTACACATTTTATCAAATTTATATCAAAATCTACCAAAATATTAATTTTAATCCCCACCATACAACAATTTAGTACTATATACTATACATGTTCTAAAACTAATTTGGAAAATTATCTTTTACTTTAAAGGATTTGCCTTTTAATTATATTCTTGAATAACTAGTGTTCTAAAATATATGCATATATTTCGCCTATACCCGCTTATGCTCAATGTGTTTTCGAAACTCTTGACATGTGAGGTATACACATGATAATGCGGTCAACTCATTTCATTAACTGCATAAACATGCTTAAATGTCAAAGCATTTGTTTTAAAAGATTGTGTCAAAATTAGCTTAACAAAGCTCAATCCATTTTTATAACTTTAAAAAAAAAATAATGATGATGATGCAAATTGAGCCAAACAAACATCACACTAACCCAAAACACCCAAGCCAATGAATTATATACAGTAATTGTAGGGTTTTGACGTTTACACCAAAAAAAAATAAAAAATAAAAAAAAATCTAATTAAATTTTTTTAACTATCTAAAATAATATTAAAAATTGAAAAAACGCACAATTACACATATGCTTTACACAAACACGTATATTCTTTTAATACTTGATACTCGATCGAAATGCACTTTTATGTATTGTGCATTTCAGAACCTTATGAATAACTGCTATATCCTATCAATTTGATCTCTGTATTATTAAAACCACCTCATATAATCATTGCAAATTAATTGTGTAGAGTGTAAACCTTTTGACCAGCAGGAAAAAACAAAAGAAGGAGGGGGAATGATTAGCAAACCTGTAAGACCTTGACTCTCGGAAATCAATGATACCTCGTCGACTACTGTTTTTTTTTTTTTTTTTTTTTTTTTTTTTAACGAGGTGTCCCAGCTTGCGCCAGACTATATTCTCGTCCCTAAACCTCCAGCCCCTCAGCTGCTCAGGAAGGTAAATCACAGGATGTGCCCTTGTCGGTTTCCAAGTTCCCACATGGTTTTTACTCCTTCCCCAAAGGGAGCCTCCTCCATGGTGATTAATCCACCAATAATTCCTCCTTTATTGGCGTCGACTACTGTTATTAAAAGAGTAAACTAAACAAGAGCAAATTGGCTGTTTCTTTTACAAGATTTTATCTTTTAGCAAGTAATAAACTGAAATAATTATGCAAATACAATTTTTCTAGTCAATTTCGTGCCTAGCTTAGTAATTATGACCGCCTTATGTTGCCAATCAACGAAAGTCGACTTGTGGAAAATGGGAAAGAGCTGCTTTTTGTCATCATTTACTAATTTCCTTGTCATTTCTTTTATCTTAATTCTCAAGCATTCGACGTTGGCAGGGGCGGACCCACTTGTGTTTTTATTTTTATTTTTCATTTCTTATTTTTTAATTTAATTATTATTTAATGTGATAAATGAAAAGTTACTCTTTTGCCCCTGTTAAAATATTAAAAATGTGGTCAAACTTAAATTTTTTGTCAATTAACGGAATTATAAATGGAAACCTTTCAAAAGGGCTTCCCATGCAACTTTTGGAAAGGTTGGGAGTGACGTCTGCAACAAATCAAATGTTTCGGAAAAGTCTGTTAGTGTTTCAAAGGAGACTTCTTATGCAATTTTCCCTTATTATTATCCCGAGCTTGCCAGGCAGGGGCCGACACACCAAAATGAGGGCTCGGCCCAACCCAAGCCGACGAGCCAAATTGCCACCTTGATGTTGGAGTGTCAAAAATTTACTCTTTGAATTTCAATATATAATCTATTATGCAAAAGATGTTATTTACATTCGAAAAAAAAATTATTGGAGATGTTATTAAAGATAATTATCCATCTATGTGACTGGTTATATATTAAAATGATTATGTAAATTAAATGTATAGATATGGATTTACTTTATTTATTTTATTATATAATTTCATATTACACAGATTCTTGAATAAATTTATCCTTTAATATTACGTTTGTTGTCGCGTAGATTAGTGTAAAATATCAGTGAGATTAAACAATATTGTTCTTATTGTAGACTCTTTATGTTGATGTAACTTAGTAAAATCTTGAAGTTTTCTAATAACCCTATTACAATGGAGATATCTTTTTTTTTTTAATCACATTTTTCAATAAAATAATATTATATGTAAATTTAAAATTTTTCCTTATTTTTTTACCATACATTCTTCAAAAAAAAAAATCACTAATCTAAAAATATTTTTTTTTCCAAAACCTATTTTTAATAAACCCCAAACAGGACGATAAATTTCCATTTTCTATTACAGTGAAGATGTAAACAAAAAACACATTATCCTTTTAAAATAGAGTATAATCATATACGATAATTCCTTCCTTTTGCTTCGTAAAATGACGGCGCCGATACCATCCTCGGTGGGCTAACTCACGACTGAGACAATGACTAGATATGTTGTTTGAGCAACAATTTACTCAGTCATGCACTCGTGCTAGATGTTTGAATATAATTCTTGACACAATGTCGGATGATATTCAATTATTGAACTGCTTAAAATACAATCAATTTTTCAATTAAAATATCTACTGACACATGCACATCTGTCAACCTTTCTACTATTTTATTTCTAGCAAAGTAGATTAATCCATTTATTTTAATGTTCTTTACTTGGGTACCCGTGCATTTCTCCGTTTCGTATAGAAATGGAATCTTATAATAATTGAAGAATTTTTAATAAATTTAAATGTTAGTAATCAATAAAAAAATTAATAAATTTAAATGGTAGATGGTATTTATCAGTAGTATTTCAAAGAACATGGTATTTCAATTTTCTCAAAATAGTTTATTGGGGTGATCACAGTTTCCAAATTGTTCGATTCAACCAAATAGTTTCAATTTGGCTTGAGTCGCAGGTTTTTGTTTACTTTGGTTTGATTCGATTTCATAACCAAAACTGAAAAATCTAAATTATTATGCAAATTACAATAAAAAGTTTTATTGACAAAAGTTAACAATCGCATCCAAAACCAAAACAATAAACTTCATTTAATGCAAACAAAAGTCAATGGTTGCAATTTGCAACTCATATACTCGTAACAAAGTCAAAGTAGAAAAGAAAACCAAACTCCAAATGATCAACTTAATGGACATTGTGGAAAATTGATTCCTCATCATTTCCATGTAGTTTCGCAACATCTTACTACTCGTTGGCACCAAACATTTTTCAACAACTTATGACATGTTTGGTGATGCAACAGTGCAAAAATCTGGATCCAATTGGCAAACTGAAAGAGTGTCAATTTGCACATATCTTTGTACTGGTTAAACATAAAGGACAATGTTCGTCCTAAGTTTGGGAGTGGTGTCTAAAACCTTGTGAATTTGCTCTACTATGTGTGAACACGAAATCTTGCAAAAATGAAGTTTATACAAAGATTACAAGACATGATCATGCTAATTTAACGATCGTCTAGAGTAAGTGAAGAACACAAGTGAATGACACTTAGAATCACAAACTTCATTTAACGATATCATGCACTTAGGGTCAAGTACGAAAAAACAAATGATAGAAATAACTTTGCCAACATTTTGAATTTATATAAACAAATATTTTCATCGCTAAGAAGTATCCCAAATCATAATACATACCAGTATTACAACAAAATATACACGAGGGTAGTAGAAAAGAATGATTTTTATGAAATAGTTAATCATGCCTATGTTGGGGGAAAAGAGAGGAATTACCAATACATATTCAAAAGAAATGGGAAATAATAATCACTGATACCTTCTTAACTGCCATCAAAATAAAAGTTGGTAGTTGTGAAGGTACTGCAACAGGGAAAAGCATAGCCGTTGTATGTAATAAGAAGTATGAAAGACAGGAAGTGTCAAAGAAACGAGCACAAAAGAATCCTTCAACAAGAAATCAGCAGCCGTCAAGACTAGCTATTGCATATCTTTTCTCTTAACGGGTTGTAATCAAATAACAAACCTGTCCGAGAAGTGGCAAACATTAGAATTTGGGTTTTAAAATAAAATCAAGGTAGATGATCATTAGAATGATTGTGCAATTCATTTGAATTCAGTTCAACTATTTTATTTGACCAATGTATTAGACCCATAAAAAAACATAATAATAATAATAATAATAATAAGAAGGAGGAGGAGGAGGAGGAGGAGGAGGAGGAGAAGGAGAAGGAGAAGGAGAAGGAGAATTTGGGTTTTAAAATAAAATCAAGGTAGATGATCATTAGAATGATTGTGCAATTCATTTGAATTCAGTTCAACTATTTTATTTGACCAATGTATTAGACCCATAAAAAAACATAATAATAATAATAATGAGGAGGAGGAGGAGGAGGAGGACTAACTTCTGTTGATTCTAACAATCAAACGTCATCACTGGAACCCAGCATATCAAGGAGGAGGAGGAGGAGGACTAACTTCTGTTGATTCTAACAATCAAACGTCATCACTGGAACCCAGCATATCAAGGTTAGTTTTAATTCGATTTTAATAAACAGGGACTATCACAGTGTAAGCATTGACGTAGGACAACACCTCGCAAAATTGTATAGCAAAATTTAGAAACAGCTAGCACAGATATAAAACAGAAATTAACATTATACATGTTTCTTCGATATAAATGTATGTGTCAATTATCATGAACATCTGACTCACCTTAATATTCAAGTGTTCCCAGGAAAAGAGTATATGCATCTCAATTTGCTGTAATGTGTGTGATCTATTACCAAGTAGACTAGGAATGAGAATGGAACTAATCATTTTCTTTCGTACTTCTTTGCAAACTCTTTGAGCAGCAATCTCTCCCGGAAATCCAGATATTTGTCTAAGCTAGTTCCTGCCCACTGGTGGCAAAAGTTTTCATCAGTTGGAACCAGTGAGCTCAAAGGAAATGGCCCTTTCGGAGCTTTCTTCAAGGAAACCAAAAACCTATGGCGAGGACGAATTCGCTGGTCAAGAGACAAGCTTAGGTATGTCGGATATTTGGTCAGGGAATGGACCTCATTTTTAAGTTCATTGATCAAGTACATGTATTTAGGTTTCAGATTTCCCTCCAATGACAGAGAGAATACCTGCAAGCACAGATGGCATCATCTGAAAATTTAATTTGATTGTGATGTTAAGCAAAACAAGATCTGTATGAAAAGGTAAAAGGCATGGATTCAATTTTGAGGACAAGTTGGTCGAGCTTGTAGTTTGAGGTACAAAATCAATTGCACAAGAGAATCCAGCTGACCTGTGTAAGGCTAGTTAATACTTTCAGTATATCAGAGATGCACATCCCAATGCCTCTTAAGAAATTGATCCTGGGGCGTAATCCATCTTCAATGCTGTAGTGTAGTATTTGAGGGTGTTTAGTGACCATCTTTACTATACTCTCTCTGGGTGCTCCCAATTCTTTTGTCAGAAAATTGAAACGAGCAGTCCATGTATTGTCTATCCGCTGAACCAGAATTTGAGGGCTTAACTGCACAACTTTACTCAGATCATGCTTCTCGATTCCTATCTCCTCAAGAAGGTACTTGACTGTAGGTTTTAAAGAATTATCAATACTGTAAGAGAACATGGATGGGGTGGCAGTAATTATTTGCCCTATTCTCGATTCTGGAATGCCCAATCTTCCCAAAAAGGCAACATGAGACTTCAGATTGTTTTCGATGGTGTACCCCAAAATTTGAGGCTGTCTCAAAATTATTTTTCTGATATCTCTGTGTTTGACGCCAACACTTAACAAATATCCCAATCTTTCCTCAGCAGAGTCAACATTTATCTGAAGGGATGGCATATGCCTTTCATACATTTGAATAAAATGTGATTCCTTAAGACCAAAAGTGCTCAAATGATCCAGAAGCGGTAACCACCTATCGTCTAAGTCTAGTTCTTCTGACAAATGAGTGAATCTTTTCTTAGAAGAACTTTCTGCTTCCTGGTGCAATCAGATAAAACAATAAACATTATGGCGGTCATTACTACACAAAATCATATTTAACAGTTGTGATTATAGTTACCTGATGCAATAATTTATATTCAAAATGATCTTTTATAGTGACTAAACAATTGGGCAAAATTTCGGTGCCATGTCGACCGACAGAGCGCATGTGGGTTTTGGCTCAAGCTACTAGCATGTAGGTTGGGATTCTCCAATTTCCCACCAATTTTCATTCCCACTTTATTTCAACTTCAAGTGTTCATCTTTCGGCAGTAATTTCTCATTCACCCTTAATTGGTTTTGCAATAATAAATACATATCATTAATCCACTCTTGGAGTAGAATACACTAGGCCAAAGAGAACTTTTGTCCAACTAATGGTACCAAATAAAATAATTGGTAAAACCAATTCATCCAACACAATCAGATAAAACAACAAACATTGTGGTGGTCATTACCACTCAAAAGTTACATCTGACAGTTGTGATGATTGATACCTTTTCTCTGCTATCACCTAAAGAAGAAATGCTTGCTGATTGCCTGGAAGTGTTATACGAAATGCTACTCTCTCTCTTTTTTAGGATGTCTTTGCCATTCTTTATACCCAACTTGTGTTGCCTTGTTTCAAGGTTTCGTCCAGAATTTAAAGAGCTTGCACCTCCACCTCTCTCCAGATGCCTGCGACTGCCTGCACAATGAGCTTTACCTTAAATCGATTAATCCTACTGTATAGGATCCAAGCACCACGAAATCGGTAAATTTTCACAAGCACTGCAGAAATCATAACACAGAACACCAGAAATGGTCACGAAGTTAACAAATATTCACAATGATACAACATAGTAACCCTCTCAAACCTCTCAAGAATATACAGCACTCATTCCGTCCAAACACTAGGGACTAAGCCATTAAGTCATCAGTTAGACCAAACAACATAGACCAGAAAATCTCTAAGAAACGAGATATCAACGGTAACTTCAAAGAAGACTGAAAAACCTAATCAGACAATATTGCGAGAAAAGAAGATCAAGAGAAAATGAGTCTGTGTCAACTACCCCCCAAAAAACCTAGTTAATGGTGAATGCATGAGAATTCCACATGGTTCAGTTGAATAGGACCACATTGCCAACATAACTTTACATCCAAGCCCCTTCTTCTAGTAATAAAGGATGGACTGTGAACCACGACTTTACATTCCTTGACTCCTTCAACTCTTTGATACTATTCAAAAAATTACAAATACCTTGTTTCATCTTGGTCGAATTCTGCATCTTTAACTTTTGTCTATCAGCTTCAGAAATTTTGTTGTCTGCAAACTCTTCCTGTATCCCAACCCAAAAAAAATGACCATCAGAAAGTGGCAAACAAATAAATTATATCAAGTTGAATTTCATTGTGGATTTATTATCATTGCATCAGTGACTGACTGACATGTAACTACAGCATATTTCCATTGACAAAATTACTATGGCACCAGTAGTTTGGAGGCCACAAAACATCCTTTTTAAAGGATTGATATACAAGACCCTATAATGTCAAGTTTTGCAGAACATCAATGACGCCATAAATTTTGCATAAACTAATAGAGCTCTCTATTCCCTAAAATTTACGAGTGGATTTAACATAGACAATTTTCAAAACTGTGTCCCAGACCAATATATATAAATAAATTACACTTCCCTGCACTACATGCCAAAGTTAATCCAATAATCACTTAATTTAAAAGACATTCCACAGTTGTCCTATTTGCAAGCAAGTTCATATTTCAAACCACATATATATAATTTACATTAACTGACAGCAGAGCATTGAATATCCTCTTCAATTTCTTCAATTTGTGATTTGATGAGTGCACACCATCAAGTAAAGATTGCTATTTTAGACTTCCAATTCTGCATTTGTCCATTTTTCTTTTTACAATAATCGAACATCTGAGCCGAAAATGCTTATTAGCCTGCAGGATAACAAATAAAATCTCTTGTAGAAACCCATTTTATTTCTTTCTTCAGACCTTAAAGTAGCATAAATATCATTAGAAACAAAAAATAATAAATCAAAATTTAAAAAAAAAAATAAAAAAAAAAGAGAAGAGAAGAGAAGAGAAAGAAACTCACATCAGAAATCCAATCGTCACCACCACTGTCGTCATCATCAACTTCTTTTTCTTCTTCACTGTCATAAGGAGACAATGGCTGTCCATACCTGGATTTACGATTGCGCTTCAGAATTTTGGGATTGGAATGCGACGACACAACTCGAACCTTCCTACAACATATTCTGTGAATTCTTCCTTTAGCCTTTAAATTGGAGAATGAATCCCCACAGAAATTTTGCAGTGAGGTGAAGAAATTGAAAGTAGTGTAAGTGTGTGAGTGATTGAATGTGGTAGTAAAGAGCAAGAAAACTGCCATTTCTATTTTTGGATTTAAAAGACGGGTGAAACTGAGAAGAATATACTCTAAAACCACAAGGGTCTGTTTGATTGCGAAGATAAAATTTAGGTGGAAAGAAAATGAATTCCAGGGAATTGAATTACCTAGAAATTGTTTTCATGAAAATTGTAAATTATTGTGTTTGATTGTATAAATTTTTCACGTGGAAAATATTGAAGTAAAAGTATTTTTTGATGTTCGTTTGACTTTGTTTTACGTGGAAATTATCAATTTCAGGGATATCCTCTTTTACAATTATTCCTAAAATTTGTTCCCATTGCCAACAATTAAAAAAAAATAAAAAAAGCAAAAAAAATAAAAATAAAAAAAGGTGGAAAACCAAAAACCACCTATCCCCTAGGAAAAAAAAAAGGTGGAAAATCACGCTTTAAGGTGTTGTACCTAGAAATTCATGGAAAATCAATTCCCTGGAAAATTTTGTCAATCAAACAGATCAAAAGTGGAAGTTGGAATTCAAATTCCAAGTTCCATGGAAAATTTCGTGCAATCAAACGGAGCCTAACAATTATCCTGAATTCATCTTATCTTCTTGCTTCGACGTCTGGGTTACTGTTCTGTCGGGACGTCATTTGTGGCGCTAATTCAAGTTTACAGACAGCAGTCTTTTCTTATCAAAACCATGTTTGACTGTTAAGATTTTCTTCGCCTCCCGTCTGGTCCCCATTTTCTAAAAATGAAAATGGCAGAAATAGTATTTTTTTTAAAAATGAATGTTGAAAAAGAGGAAAAGTTTTCTATTTACGTGTAATATTATTTTATGGAAGATTATGTGGTTGAAAATAAGAGAGAGAAAAATGGAATGTAATGTAATTGAATTTAATGGAGGCCAAACAGGAGCTCATTGACGAAAGAAAGTAAATTCTAAAATAATATTTTAATTAACTTAAAATAAAGTTGTTTTACTTTTAAGCGCAGTCAAACATGGTTCACAATTTTTTTTTTTTTTTTTTTTTTGCTCCACCATTTTTGAAGTGTAGTGAAGGTCTATAGTTTTGCTAACTGTTGGACTTATATTCTTAAGTATTTTAATTATATTGTTATCATTTATCTTCTATAAATCAATGCGTCTTTTAGAAGTGACTATTTCTGTTCACAATGTTAGTTAAAAGGATTAAGCTACTCACACAGGCATACACGACAGAAGACAAACAGGGATTCGAATTTTGCTGACCTGGCAAAAGAAAATGGAGGGAACGCTAAAGAAGCACGTGAGGGACTCGTGATAGGGTTTAAAATGGAATAAGAAAACCCCAGACATTCTCCAACCCTGTTCGTCCTCAAATTAGAAGCTAATCTGAAATTGGAAACCTGGTCCCTGTTAAACGAGCTTCTCAAAATAATTTCCCAGGGAAGGTAGAACTCCGGCGATCAATCGAAAGCCACAGGTCCGACGTTTGACGACGATGAACAGCGATTTCCTTTTGCATCCCCTTCCCCATTTCAGTAAGCTTTTTTCTTTGGGTTTTCCAAATTGTTAAAATACATTTGTAATGTATTATTCCTTCAAGGTTTGAACGAACATGTGTGTTATTTTGAAGATTAAATTTTGATGTACGTTATTTTGAAGATATTTGAAAGAAGAAAGAAAACCGGAAGCCACAGGTCTCGAGTTTGACGACGATGAACAACAATTTCCTTCTCCATCCCCGTCCCCATTAATTTAGTAAAATTCTTTCTTCGGCTTTCGAAACTGTTAAAATACATTTGTAATGTATTATTCCTTCAAGCTTTGAACGAGGTTTGTGTGTTATTTTGAAGATTAAATTTTGGTGTGTGTTATTTGAAAATATTTGAAAAAAGAAAGATGTTGAATTCCATAAATATCAAATTATAGGGGTACAATTTTTTTTGAAAAGTGTTATGCATTTAAATTAATCATACAAATAAATAGAGAAGAGCAATTATCTTCTGGCAGCAAATATTTTTTATGACATTCGTTTTTCATTTTTACGATATTTTCAATTCAAAATTTCTTGAGTTTATGACAATCAATTCCTTAAAATATCTAAATACATAGTGGTCAATAAATTATAAAATTTCATTTTGAGGATTTAATTGGAATGTGAAACCAAAATTTGAAGAGTAAAAGGTACACCAGAGGACTGTTTCTCCCAAATCACGCCCAAACTGAAACCCTCACAAACGCAAAACGTTCTCCGGCCTCACCATCTCCGACCACACTTCAGATGACGGTACCATCGCCACTCAGACAGCACTTCCATCGTGGGTTTGGAACGAAGGTTATCGTCGCTCTGGGGTCACTTCCGTCCAAATTTAACCGTCATCCTAGATCACCATCACCGATCGGCGACAAAGGTTATGCTTTAAAAATTTCCTGGTTTTGCACAATTCAAAGTTGTTGTTTTTCGATTTTTATTTTATTTTATTTTATTTTTCACTAAAGCTTGTATAGCCGATATTCGTGCGGTTTATTTCCTCATTATGCTCCTTTTTTGGACTAGACTAAGTTATTATTGAAAATTACTATCACTTGTGCCTCTATTTATTTTCCAATTCGCAATTTTTTCTTTTCTGTTCAGTTGCTTGGCTATGTTGTGTTAGAAAATTTTTTATTCCATCAGTTTTTCAACATATGGTTCAACTTATATGATTATAAAAAGATGCAAATTCTTGAGTTTTTTTTTTTTTCCACTGACGGTTGTCTGGCAGCAAATGAAAGTTTTAATCATTTTATTACAGGATCACTCTATGAAATTTCAGTTCGAATTATGCATGTTATTCAATATTTAGGTGGTTTCGTTAATTGTTATGGTGACAATAAATTCTGTTGAGCTAACCGTGCAGTTTATTTCTATCGTAGAATGGGCGGAAAGAATACTTAAATGTGTCACAGTTGCAGAGCTAAGGTTCATTTCTTTGCCTAATAATATCCAAGGAAATGTCAATGCCCGGAATGCAAGCATGAATTTGAGAAGTGTTTAGTGATAAAGAAACAAACAACGAATAAAGGGCGATTATATATTTGTTGCAGTGCTAATTGCAGATTTTGGATTGGATTATCAAAGAAGGATCGAGCGATCAATCGTCTAATGATAACAGTTGACCATTAAACTTTGTAACGAATGAAAATGTTGAAGCAATGTTTGAGACGTTGGAATCTCGGGTTCGACTGAATGACGAAGAAAACCTACATATTTCGGTGAATGTCAAAATATGCAAGGCCAATTGTAGTGCAGAAGCGAATGCAAAAGGGAAGCAGTCGATGTAATTATTAGACATAAATTTGCTCGTCGACATAACTTTTGTGTATGTAGCATTATCTCGAGTAGTCGAGTTAGTTATCGGTATCTTCATGTAGCTATGGTCTACTGATCAATTTGGATTAGGAATTTGTAGACATGATTGCCACCATTGTGAAGACAGAATTAGGAATTTTTAATGCTAACATGCATTTCTCTACCATTGATTGCGTTAAACCATGAATAGCACCAATACATCATTAGTAACCAATGACCCAACTATCACAAGCTTACTAATTGGACAAGGACAATTAAAATAAGCCTATTCAATTAGAAAGAGTTGCACTGTACAAATACATATATGCCAGCAGTAATGCAAATTCAAGAGAAGAATCCAACTGACTGCCAAAAAATTGCACAAAAGTATGAGCAACATGGTAACATGTAAACCTATTCGTTATACAGCTCGGCTTAAGCAAAAGCAGCTCGACAAATTTCAAGCACACCCTAAAAATGTAGAAACAATCAATAGATAGACCAAAAATCAACGGACCAACAGATCAATTTGAAGCGATTACTCAAATGCAGGAAAGCCATCAGAAGGAAATTAAATAAAAAACAATAGACCTTTCTTGTTGATTCCTCCGCTGCCCAAGGCAGATTCCAACGATAGAAACAAACATAGTAATAGAAGGAACAGAATATAAAAAAAGCCTTATTTTATTTTATAATTCAAATCATTTCGAATGAAAGGTCCAAGAAAAGGAACTGCCAAAAACCACTTTCTTGAACCTCGACCCAAACAAAAAGATGTTGGATCAAACTCTTGAATTATTTAGCCTAATACTAAACCCAAGAAACCATTTTCTTAATCATCTTCTAGTTACTACTATCATAAGATCAGTACCATAGAATTAACCACTGGATTAAATGGAAGGGATTAAAAAGAGTTCAAGACCTGAAGAATCAAGTCCTAATACACAATATGTAGATACAACTAATACCAATGCACATAGCCGTCGAAACCAATTACATACCCAACGCACAGCATGTCTCCCCAAATGGATAAGCAATTATAAGACCAAAAAGAGAAGTGGACATTACAATTCCAAAACATAGAAACCAATTTGCAGTACTTAAGATATAATGCCTCATCTTATATCAATTAGAAAGCATGAGAGTGAAAATAGAATAAATTGGTTTCTAAAATGTAGTCAGGCATCGAAATCAAAGCTGCCTGTCGTTGAATCTTTCCCCCGTGTACTTGCTTGTTCGACTGATGCACCTCCTGTCCAAAGTGGGACATTTGAAGACTGCATTAGCACTCATGATGAAATAGAAATAAAAATTATAACCTCGTTTGCGATTAAACAATAATGAAGAATTGATTTATAATGCCAAATCATGCTTTTACCTTGTGAAGTATAAATAATATTTGACGACGATGGAGGAATAAAACTTGAAGATTGTAAGACCCCTGTGTGGGGGAATGGTGTAGCGAATGAATATTGTGGACTTAGGAATTGTGTTGGCATGGAGTACTGCAAAAATGACATCGGTGTATGCACCGAGTAATGTTGTTGCGGCACATGCTGAACGTCAACTCCACCATCTTGCATATCACTACGCCTTGCCCTAGGTCTCTTTCCTTTTGTTGATGCTGAAATTCCTTGCATGTCTCCCCAAACATAATCAATATTTGTATATACTAGTCCATTGATATCTATAGTTTTTTAATTAAATATACCTTTGCTGTGGATGAACTCGACTCCAATGGGCCTTTTCTACGCAATTTCCTAGGCGCCCCTTTCCTATTCGACAATTTCGGATTCTGCACATTCATGCTTGCATTATTTTGCGAAGCAGCACACTGTTCGTCGCCCTGACTAGTGTGATGTACGAGAGCATTACTTCCAAAACTCGACCTTCTTGCCGTCATCAGGTCTTCATACTGTACTTTTATCTAGTCCATAATAGCACGTGCTCGCCCTTCATCATCAGCAGCAAGGTCTGCAATTTGCGCGAACGCGCGACACATGTCATTGTATCTTAATTGTTCAAGAGAACTAACCAAACCATCGTAGTTCACTGACACCCTTGCATGTGCTCTACTAACATCTCTCCTCCACCTTCGAAGTATATACCGTTCTGGAAGTAAGTTGACATCACTGCGAATCAAGACTGCGATTGCATGACGGCAAACTATCCCCCGAAATTCGAACAAATGGCAGCTGCATACAACCTCGCAACTATCTTTCTCGAATGTGACAAAAAATGTTTTTTTCTTTCTTCGGCCCTCGTACATAAAATCCTCCCATACTTCGTATGTCGTCCCAGAGGCCCCCTCTGAAGAAGATATGAGGTCACAGTAAACCTTCCCCGCGAACTCTTCCTGAGCTTCCCTGAATTTAGAAATGGTATAAACTGATTGCAACTGCTGCTCCATTTCATATTGTGTTGCACATGGTACCATCTATGAAAATGACTTGAAATCGACCTGGAATTCCTTCTCAACCTTATTCCGCAGTGCACGTTCATACTGTTCGACGAATTGCTTTAAGGTTGTCTTCGAATGCACATAGCCGTCAAAGAATGCATTCATGCTCTCACTTCTTTGTGTTGTTAACATACCTGCCCAGAAAGAAGTCTTCAAATAACATGGCACCCAACGCCCTCTATTCTCAAAAAGTCCAGATAACCAATCGTTATTATGCAGATGGTATGTATCAATCATTGCAGCCCAACCTTCTTCGAACTCTTGCACGAAATGCGTATCATAAACCAATCGGTGTATAGTACCAAATATTCCAGACTTATCCTCGTGGTACCCAAATTTTTGGGGCAACTTCTTCAAGATGTGCCACAAACACCATCTGTGTTTTGTGTTGGGAAAAACAAGCTGAATCGCATTTTGCATAGCCCTATCTTGGTCAGTAATAATTCCCTGAGGGGCGATGCCATGCATACACTGAAACCAAGTACTGAACAACCACACAAAAGTATCTGTGTCTTCGTTCGATACCAACCCACAACCAAGCAGCGTTGATTGCCCGTGATGATTGACGCCAACAAATGGGGCGAAAGGCATGTCATACTTGTTTGTGAGGTAAGTCGTGTCAAATGTAACGACGTCGCCAAACTCCTTATACGCTTGCCTACAACGATTATCTGCCCAAAATATATTTTTCAGTCGTGACTCATCATCTAAATCCATGCTAAAGTAAAAGCCTGAGCACTGTGCCTGCATTTTCGAAAAGTATGATTGTATGGCAGCGGCATCTCCCTCTCCAAGTCTTAGTTGCCTCACTTGTTCAATGTAATTTCGACAATCCTTTTCCATGCAACTCATTTGTTCATAACCACCTGCTTCTACAACTGCAAAATTGTAGCTTTTATGCAACGGAATTCCCGCCAAATCATTAACTTCAAGTTTGCGTTTCACATGTACACTCAATTCTCGATTACATCGATATAACCTGGACTTCGAAGGACTAGTTTTGTGATTGTGCTTGAGGTGGACCGTGTTAATCCTCCAAACTCCATATATATCTAAAGATGCTGATATCCTTGCTTTACAATCCATCTGAATTGTTGGTTGCGGCCTCAAAGAACCACTAGTCTTACCAATTCTTCGCCCTTCCCGGCCACAAGTCAACGTTACATATCTCATCGCTCCATCATCCCCCTTTTTTGAATTCCTTTTCTTCACTGGAAAACCGACGCCATAAGCATATTTTTTGTAGAAGTCAAACATTTCTGTCACATCTTTAAACTCCATTCCTACAGCGGGCACAATCACTCCATCTCTCACTGAGGTTACACCTTCCACTATGTTAATAGAGTCCGTGATGTTCTCGTTGTCGGATTCTATCGTAACGTCAACATGCTCATTTTGCACTTTGTCCATAATTCCGACAATACTGCAATAACATACGTGAACACATTTAGGAATCCATAATAACACAACGATAGTAATTGCAGGAAAACAAAAATAATTTTTATTTTGTTTCCCCCTGACTCCGTTACTGGAAAATGCCATGGTTAGGAATTCTGTAAAGATCACACTTCAATTAATTCTTGGTTAGGAACCCAACATCTCTTTACTGGAAAAAGTGCTTTTTTCGTTTTTAGTCAATTGATTACCTTTATACATCTTTTACCTATCCCTAACAAAAGAAAAGATCATTGTAAATTCGAATATCACTTTGCAATCCCAATCAATTCGAACAGTCGAAACCCATCTCCCCCAAAACTGAAATATTCAAATACCGAATATACAAGTTTAGTTTTAAACATTCCTCTTCATTTTCCCATATTTTAACATATTGAAAATAGAAAAATAAAAATAAATCATTTTATTCTATGAATGACGTCATTTTAGGAGATGGATAAAAATCTTGTTCTGAATAAGGGTACCTTAATGTTGGTCGGATGAGAAGCACACATTGGTCGGAATTTTAGAACGTGTTTGGAAGAGAAGCACGCGTTGGTCGGAATTTCCTTCTGGGCGATTTTTAATTCGGGACGTTGAGCTGCCAGGGATTTTTGATGGAAAAGCAATAAAATATTTGAAAGTAATGGCTTCCATTTTTTACACACGTGCAAGCCCATTCCCCACCAATTTTTTCCCGCCAACATGTTATTTATTTTTTAATTGCATGGCCACGTGAAGAGATTTTCTTTTAAATCCCTGTACAAACCCTGTTCCATATCCCTGTGCGCCCAGCATTATTGTAGTTAGAAGGTATAAAGAGATTTATTTGCTTTTCGTGTTTTAAATTTTTAAATAAAACATGAACACAAATGAAAATGAGACATAATAGTTGTCCTTCATTTCAACGTGCTTTGTTTTAATTTTATTTTGTTTGGCCTGAATTGGTTAAAATTGGTAACCTGAATTCATGGCACCAAGGTTTATACGACGAGAAATACTTATCGATATATATTCATTTGTAATGTGTTTGCTTAGATGGTGACTCGAGAACTACCTTACAATGTCAGTAAGTATGATACAATCACTGGCGGAGCTAGCACCTGATGAACCATGGCGGCCGCCTATGCTGGCTCTACTAAAAAAAATCTATTTTTTTTTCCATATATTGGTGACAGGTCAATGGTTGCTCCAATGGTCGTCAAGCGTCCGCCCTATTTTGGATAAATTTCTAGATCTGTCACTGGATACAATTGTCAAGATATACAAAAAGGTTACATTTGAAGTGAGGCCTCAAACCATGATCAAAGTCAAGGACACCAAAGTGATGCGTTCATCAAGAAGTGTCTTGCATCACCTAGGGTCAGACCTTCAGCTTCCGCTCCTCTCAAAGATCCCTTCTTTGCTAACATTCATGATGATGATGATGATAGAAAGTAAAGCTAGGGGGAGCTATTGTTTAGTAATGGCATTTATTGTTGGAAAACAATTGGGAAATGGAAAAGAAACAACAAAATTAAGAAAAAATACAACAACGAGATGAAGAAGTCACTAATGTTGTCGAGAACAATTTCAAAGGCTCAAACACGATATTGTTGTTCTCAAATGTTATTTGCCTTCTCTTCAGTGTTTATGAGATGTTTAAGGGTGTTTCGACAAATGGTTTGAAGAGATTATAACAAGCCTTGTTGTAGAAAATACTAAAACACAAAGTATTTTCCACCAAAACTGTAAAGAACACAATAAAGATATGAATATGAATGAAGAACAATAATTTGATCCTTTGATTGTTAAATTGGACATGGTAATAAACTTGGACCCATTTTTAGCCAACTCCCATCTCATTCCATACACACTAATTGTTGATTTTGAACAACAAATTTCAACATTTATCCTTGTAAATTAAGTCGAGTCCAAGTTCATGCTGAGCTTGTTATTAGTTGAAGATCAAATGTATGTTGTTGATAATTGAGTCATTTGATTCTATTATATAATAGTGTTGAATAGAACTTTACGTTCGTGCAGATTTTACTTTATTTATTTACTTCATTTGAGTTAAATAAAAGAATTGCAAATTGAAATAACAAAATGGTAAAAGGGGAGTTGAATGTCTGTTGGTATGTGTTTAACAACCTTTCACTACCATTGACATTCATGTTTGTAGGGAAGAAATTTGCTGGCAATTTAATAACTTTTATTTGTTAAGGAGATTGTTGAAAAAATATTATATTTCAAGTTTGAGTTTTGAATGCTAATTCTCAAATTAAGTGATTTATTCTTGATTTATGAATATTTTGAATATATCTTGTTGATAATTCGAGCCCGTTTTAAGTAGCTCATCAATAATTTTCAAAATACTTAAAATGTAATTAGTTTTGATATAGTAAAGCGTAATATGTAAATTTAGCCTCTTTTTTCCCCTTGTGAACAAGGGAAAGGGGTAGGAATAATTTAAGCCCTTATGGTTTCATTGTTTGCAAATTTATTCGGTATAAGATTTATCATTATGCATGCTTATGGCCTTGTCATTCAAAAAACAAAGCGCTCCTCGAGGGAAACAAAATTAAAATTTTTGCTGTATGCGAAATTACACAGATTAGAGCAAAAAGTTGCTAATTAATTTTATCACACTATATCTCTTGCCTCTCAGTTGGATTTCCTTCTAAGTTAATAGAATGAACGGTGGATAAGCCAATAGTAGTTGTGGATTCTACGAAATATGTAAATGGTGTTTCGTGCGGGTGGTCGCTAACAATTAAAAAGGGATCAGACGATTGTATAAGGGACAAACCTCTTGAAACAAAGTCTCAAAAAGGGGTGTTTTATTGGCAATGACTTTACAATTGGAACTTAAACAGAAATACCTCCAAGGGGCGCAAGCACACGAGTACTGAAAAGAAATGTTTTAAGTCTAAACTAAGAAATTGAAATTACATATTCTTTGTTTGAGAGTGTTTGATTCGGTCCTTTGCTCTATGTCTTTTCTTCCTTTTATATACCTTTAATTCTCTCTTTGTGATCAACCGCTTAGAAATCGCTTAATTACTTTATAACTGCCCACTTTCTTCATGGTGACTAACTTATCGTGGAACTGCCGTCTCTAACTGCTACCATTACTCTTTATCGTTCAACCGTCCTCAACTGAACATCCTTGAATCGTGGAACGTGATAAGATTACCCAATAACTGCTTCGATAATTGTACTTTTGGATAACCATAACATCTCATGTTTTCTAAGATCCTGGGCGATTCGAAAATTTGGGCGAGAACAGGGTCATAACTCTGGGTGACTGCAAGGCACTTCATTCGCTCAAATCCTGGGCGTCTTGTAAGTTTGGGCGATGGTATTACCGCATTCGTGGGCTTCCACTGCATTCATTAATAACCCTATTTGGGCCTTAATCCTGAATTGTCCAGTTGGACTTTATTCTTTGGGCTATTTGAATTGGGCTGCACTTTTAGCATGTCAACAATTACCCTCCAATATGGTAGAATTAATACTAATTATTAATTTTTGCCATATTCACTTTCTGTTTCCCAAAAACATTTGAAATTCCCAAGAATTTTAATGATCATTTTCTTCCATAGCCTGAAAAGGTGCGACGTTGCAAACCCTTATAACCTCCAAATATACGCAATTTCATCGCACGACTAAATCACGCTTCATTGCTTCGCGCTTCTCTCTCGCAATATTATTGTTCATCTTCTTGCTTCTCTGCTTCGTTTCTCGAGCAAACTTCAACAAAGCTTTATTGCGTTCCTAATGGTTGCTTCACAATCCCAATCTAGTGACTCTTTCAGTTTCGAAGACTTCCAGAAACTCCTCACTCGACCATATATAACTCCTAACTTCCTTGCACCAGCCAATGCTGAACTCAACAAGTTCTATCTAGGTCCCTCATTCAATAACGCCGAGGCCGTCGAACAAGTGGCGATGGGCCAGCTGTTCCCTTATACTCAAGGCCCTCCGTTTCTAAACTCTTTGTCACTGAGGCCGCTTCGCGAAAGAGGTATTCGCACTTGGCCAAAATCTGATGTTGTTTTCCGTAGATGGTATGCTCGTCTTGTGAACCATGGTCCTACCAAGGCAATTTTTTATAATGCTAGGATTTCTGATTTGCTAGAAATCTCTCTTCAACCCCCTATTTTTGATTCAGCGATTTTCCCTATTGTATTAAACTTTTGGTCCTCTGAGTATAATACTTTTGTTTTCCCTCTTGGTCCCATGTCCATTACTTTAAGGAATGTTGGGGCCTTAATAAATTTGCCACCTTTGGGCGATACCATTTTCCCCGGTATTTTGATTTCTGGTATCGCCCCAAAATTTAACAAAAAAACTCACTGAGTCCTACTCAAGTCTGCAAGGCTGTTATAATCACTCGAGAGCTAAGCCTTCTCATGCTGATCGTGTGGCCTTTCTTCAGATTTGGCTTTGTAAATATATTCTGTGTGTGCCAAGTTTGAAGCCTTCTATGAGCTATTTACCTATAGCGCACGAATTGACGCGTGGTAGGCTTCTGAATTTGTGCTCTTTCTTTTTGGCCGCCCTCTATAGAGGCATGGCTTCTCTCCAATTTCAATTGAAGAATGGTGCATCTCCCACTGGCAGTGGGCCTCTTTGGTTCACTCAAATGTGGTTGAGAGCCTATTTTCCATCACTTGGTGCTCTATCCCTTTCCCTTCATTCTGCTAGTTGCTATGGGCTAGCTATTGACCCACTGAGCCCTGTACATATGTCCAAAAGGGATATTTTTTCATTCTTTTATACTTTGAATTCAATTCCTTATTTCTTTCCTTTTCCTCCCTTTTTAACTCCTGATTATGTTCATCCCCCATCTACCCTGGACAATGCGAGCACCTCTCTGCTCGTTTGGGTTCAATTTTTTGATCGGGAGGGAGTTGTTCCATGATATTGACCGGAACTAATGCCAAAGATGGGGTTGAAATATATGCTCCCCAATTTTTTGCTCGTCAACTTGGTTTCGACCAAACTCGGCCTGTTCCCCCTTGTTATTCAAGAAACTTGATAGATTGCTTCTACATCATAAATAAGGCAGAGGCAGAAGCTATAAATGCTCACAATATTCTTTTGACGAGTAACTTTTCATTAGTTCCTTTCAATCCTAGCCATGCTACCCATCCCCTTTTTGAACAACTCTGGCCATCAGTGCAGCGCAGATTGTTTGCAACTGATGCCAATTGCGCTTTCCATTCACTGGATCAGCCGGACATTTCTTCCACTTTCCCTGTTTTGGTCACCCTTGTGTCCATTAGGAGTCCTTCCTCTTCTGCTCGTGCTAAACAGTCTGTTCGTCCATCTACTTCCCTTCCTGCCAAGCCTACTGCATCTAAAAGTATCCCAAGCCACAAACGGTCAGCCTCAGCATCTTCCATTTTGAAAAATGATAATGATGACACCCCTCTCATTGTCAGAAGAAAGGTAATTAAATTAGTTTACTCACACGCATACATTTCTATACTTAAAACTTTTCTATGTGTTGATGGTTTATTCGGATTTCTCAGGAAAACTCAGCCTTTCCTTCAAAGGCTTTGGTGTTGGCAGCTCCTGCTCCATCACTCTCTGCTGAGGCTGCGTCATCCAAACCAGCTGATGAAAGGACTACGCTTAAAGAGAAACCTTCAGTCCCAGAATCCTCATCACAACCAATGGATAAACCACCTTCTTTCCAGGGCGTCAGCCCCCCAAACGTTGAACCAGAAGGTAATACATTTTTTGATGTTTTACCTTTGCTTATGCTATTGGTTTTTGATTTGTTACTTTTTGAGTTTTTCAGAAGCTTCCATGGGTTTGCCCATTGTGGCAAAGTCTTCTCGCTCAGATAAGGGGAAGTCTTTACAAGTGGTGGAGCCACAGGTGGTAGATTTGGCTGGGAATATGCCACCTCTCAAGATTGCTGATGAGGTAATCTCTGCTTCACTTTTACTTCCACTTTGTTCATTGTAGTGAAAACCTTCAACGTTGGCAACTTTATTTGCAGGATGCTGATAAGATTGTGCATTTCATCTAGGACTTGTTCACTTCCTGGGGGCAAGTCAAGACGCCTCGCCCTACTTCAACCAGTCGTCATTCTGCTTCTTCAGAGGAAGATATGAAGTTCCTCAAACAGTCGATATTTGAGTATGTATCCTTTATGGATATGGACATCGGTTAGGCTAGTGCTGCCAAACATAAGGATAAGCTTGAGCATTTGAATGCGAAATTGGAGCAAGCACTGACACTTCCGTCGCTCAATCTTTATAATGATTTTAAAGCGACGTTGAAAGTTGTCCATTCCGAGATTCTCTCCTTGCTAGCCAAAAATGTTGAATTGAAGGCCAAAAGTACTCAATATCTTCGCGTTGTATCTGAAAGAGAATCTTTGCTTCTGGAGATCAACAAAGCTGAGGACGAATTGAAAGAAATCTCTTCTGAAGTCATGATTGAAGACTCTTTAATGACCAGTTTGGCTGCACAAATGAAGGAGTTTCAAGCAAAGATAGATGACTGCAAGGCGAGAATGGCTGCCAAAAAACGTAATGCCTCCCAAGGAATTGAGCGAACCAAGTCTATGGTCAAGTAGTACAAGAAGCTGGAGGTTGATGATGATTTTGTGGTCGAATTGAATGTTACTTCTTCTCAGCAGAGCGAGAATTGGGGGAGACTTAGGGAAAGAATTCATTCAGTCTGGGGTGATTTGTAATTAAGACATCTAATGCCTTAACTTTTCTTTTTGTAATTTCATATTAATTTTCCCCTTGTAACCTCATACTGAATTCTGAACATATCAGCAACCATTATCATTAATGAACGATTAACTTGTCTTCTTGTGTATTTATTGACGTTGTCTTTAATCGTCAACCCCCCAAACATTTAACTGCTTTATGCTAAGATTCACGCACATTTTCTCTTGGTATTTCTGTCTCTTTCCCTAAAATTTCGGGCCATTTGATTCTAGTTACTAGGCACGAATGTGGCTGTTCATATTCTATCTCTTCACCTTCACGCCTCTATAAATGCACTTATATTCCACACTTATCATTTTCACTTCCATTTTCTTCTTCAAAATCAATTTGTTGCTATTGTTTGACATTTTGACAATCGATCCAAAACTTTCGTCTTCCATGGAAATAGATCATTTGATCCGCCCATTTTGCCATCTTTCTTGATGTCACCTTTGATATGGGAGATATAGGAAATATTCTTTGGCCAGCAAAGTTCTTCCCATCGTCTCCATGTTCCTTACAAGGAGTTCGATGATGGAAGACAATTTTTGAGAACGCCTGTAAGCCACTCTGCTTGCTGAGAGTGCTTCTCAACCTCCTTGCCCGTCATTGCAGCGATGCATTTAGGAAGGCGATGTGAGGGTGCTTCATCTTCCTTTCTGCTTGCTGAGAGTGCTTCTCGGCCTCTCTGCTTGCCTTTGCAACAGTGCGATCAGGATGGAGATCAAGACTAGTACACCCTCTTACTTGGCGATCAACCGGGAGATTAGTTTGCTCTTAATTGTAGTTTATAGAGCATTTAGCATCTTGTATTTTGCAGCTTTGTAATGAACGTTTGATAATAAAGGAATTTATTTGAACGTATTTCACTCTGGCCCTTTTTACTCTACGACCGTTCAATACGATTTGATTACGCTTTTATTTGTTCACTTTCCCATAAGGAATGAACATTTTTTTTTAAATATTTCCCATTAATGAACCTCATGTGCTTGGTGTCGTCTAAATCTTCCAAATGATAGGCTCCATTAGACAACACATTATTTACTTTATATGGTCCTTCCCAATTAGGCGACCACTTGCCATACTTTGGATCTTTACTATTCAAAGGGAGTACTGTTTTCCAAACTAATTCGCCCAGGCTGAACAATTTGGCTATAACTTTTTTATTATAAAATTTAGCCATTCTTCGTTTTTGAACTTGCAATCTATCTAGGACGTCCAACTTTAATTCGTCCAATCCAATAAGTTTTGAACTAGTGATTCAGTATGCTCATCACCACTTAACTTATGTTGCAAACACACTCTGATCGATTGCACGTTGATTTCCATAGGCAAAACGGCCTCTTGTCCATAAGTAAGTTGGAAATGAGTAATTTTTGTACTTGACCGAGGCGACGTCCTATAAGCCCATAAGGCCTTGTTTAGACATTCGTGTCAATTTCTGGTATTTTCATCTATCATTTTCTTTATGATATTTTTTAGAATCTTATTAGAAGATTCTACTTGTCCGTTGGATTGAGCGTAATATGGTGTAGAGTTCACTAATTTAACTCCAAACTCGCCCAAGAATTTATTCACTTGGTCCCCATTTAAAAATGTTTCGTGATCTACCATCAAAGTTTGTGGAATTCCAAATCTATAAATGATGCGGTCACGGATAAATTTTATGACATTCTTTTAGGTGATCTCCTTTAAAGGTATCGCTTCTACCCACTTAGTGAAATAATCAGTTGCAAATGTTGCTTGGACGATGGGGGATAAATCTTTCCTATCAGGTCTATCGCCCAGCCCTTAAACGGCCAAAGTTTGATAATAGGGGCCATCTCTCGTGCTGGAGCCCTTTGTATTGGACCATGCTTTTGACATGCTAGACAACTCTTTGCATACTGAACGCATGATTCTCCCATCTTCGGCCAGAAATATCCATTCCTAGTAATTAACCATCTCATCCTTTGGCCAGCTTGATAAGCTCCACATATCCCTTCGTGTACTTCAACCATGATCGTCCTGACTTCTTGCAAACTTACACATTTTAGCAATATACCATCAGAGTGTTTCTCAAACAACTCTTCATCTATCAGTGTATAGTTTAGCAAACGCAACTTCATTTTCCTACTATCTCTTTTATTAGGTCCTTTAAGAAACCTTTTGATCTCTACACTCCAATCTATTGCATCTTCATCTTGTATGCAATGAATTTCAATCGTTCTCGCCCTTCTTTGGATCACGGGCAATATTGTTCCATACTCACAAGCAGACTTTCAATTTAAAACATTTGAGTACCCTGAAGCCATCTGGGCCAATTCGTTTGCTACGTCATTATATATCCTATTAACACATTAAAGCTTTATTTGGTCGAATTCTTCCAACAACTCTTGGGCGATTTCATATTAATTTATAATATAATCACTTTGGCATTTAAAATCACCAATCAATTGGTGAATTAGCAATTGAGAATCGCCCCTAACGATCACATTCTTTATCCCCATATCTATCATTAATTCTAGGCCCACGATTAAGGCTTCGTATTCGGGCTGATTGTTGGTGCACATTCTGTCCAAAGTAAATGCGAACTTGTAACAAATTCCTAAAGGATTTATCAATGTTATCCCTACTTCTGCACCTTTAGAGGTTTTCGATCCATCGAAATATAAAACCCAAGGTTTTAATTCAAATGAATTGATCTCTAACTCAATTTCTTCAGGCATATCAAGGCATGGATGATCGGCCAGAAAATTAGCCAAAGCTTGATTTTTGACTACCTTTTGGGGTATTTATTGTACTTCGAATTCTAATAAGGCTAATGTCCAAAGGCCTACTCTTTGGTGCAAAATAGGGCGAGAGAACATATACTTAACCAAATTTACTTTAGAAACTAAATAAACGGTTACGGGCCGTAAATAAGCCCTTAATTTTGTACTTGTGAAATACAATGCAAAACATATTTTTCAATGGCAGAATAATTACATTCATATTTTGTTAACCGTCTACTCAAGTAGTAAATCGCCCTTTCTTCACCAAATTGGTCTTTCTGCGCGACTATTCCAGCTATTGATTCTTCTTTAGCCGATACATACACTTTCTTTGGCCGTCCTTAGATTGGTGACACCAACACTGGTGGATTTGATAAATATGTCTTTAGGCTTTCAAAAGCCTTTTGATACTCATCTTTCCAGACGAATTCGTCCTAATTTTTTAACTTTAAAAGCGGCGAAAAAGCTTTAGTTCACCCTGCACAGTTAGAAATAAAGTGTCTTAAAAAGTTTACTTAGCCTAGAAACTTTTGCAATTCTTTTTTATTGCTAGGTGGTTTGGCCTCTAAAATGACCTTCGCTTTATTTTTATCAAGTTCAATCCCCCTCTTGTGTACTAAGAAACCAAGAAAATTCCCTGCATTAACACCAAATTCACATTTCAAGGGATTCAACTTTAGTTTATATTACTTCATTCGCTCAAATGAACATCTTAATTGTTCAAAATGGTCCTCTTCTTTAGGGGATTTGACCACTATATCATCTACATATACCTCAACAAATTTGTCTATCATATCATGAAAAATCAAATTCATTGCTCTTTGATAAGTTGCTCCTGCATTTTTTAGATCGAAAGGCATAACTACCCATTCAAAACATCCTAGAGATCCAGGGCATCTAAATGCAGTTTTGTGTATATTTTCCTCAGCTATGTAAATTTGATTGTATCCTGAATATCCATCTATGAAAGAATACATTACATGTCCGGCAGTCGAGTCTACTAAAGAATTTACCGTGGGCATTGGATATTTATCTTTAGGTGTAGCTATATTTGAATTCCTAAAATCTATGCACACCCTTAGTTTACCATTCTTTTTTAATACCGGCATGATATTGGACAACCATTCAACATATCTGGCCGTTCTAATAAAGCCTACTCTTAATAATCGCTCTATTTCTTCCTTAATTTCAGGAAGTACATTAGGAGCGAAACGCCTAGAAGGTTGCCTATGAGGTTTAAAATTAGGCTTGGTTGGTAATCTATGTTCCACCAAATCTCTATCTAAACCAGGCATATGTTCATATTCCCAAGCAAAACAATCTTTGTTGTAATACCCCGAACTTCCTGTTATATATTTGGCCAATATGATTCATGCATTTCATGCTATTCACAATGTTACTTGCATTAGTTTTCTTAATTACTTTATCTTAAAATGGTGCATTCGATTATGGATATTTTAAAATTTTAGTCTTCGACTCCTAGACCTAGGTGTTGAATTTTGTATTGAACTATGATAGAAAATTAGGTTAACTAAATGTTGGAGATTGGCTTGATAAGAAATGGAATATCGAAAAGGTCGGAAATTGGTATCGACAAAAGTTCAAGCTTTATATTCAGTTGATCGAGACCACCTTAAACCCTAGATAGGTAATTGACATATTTGGGACATGATACATAAAGGAACACGATCATGATGCGATAATATATGTCTCATATGACATTATAAATATCGAGGTGCGATTTGATGAAATCGGTCGAGAATGGGGTGTCAATCGGGTAAGTAATTAAATGAACGATTGAGGAATTAGCTCTATAAAATATTTTGGGATCTTAAGGCAAGTGAAATGGATTGTAAACGCATTAACATAAGCCCAAGATACTTGATTTATACCTTCAAAGATAGATATAAAATCAGATTTTTTTTTTTACTATTGACCACCTCATGCTTTTAATATTTATCATTTTAACACCCAACCTTAAGGTATCAATCTCATGTCCTACTCCTTAATAAATAGTCCAAGAGAAAAGTCAAATATAGTAGGAAAAGACCACCTCATGCTAAACACTTGGCTGCACCCCACATTTTCTTAATCCTTAAAGAAGAGTCATGTCTCCAGCATCTTGAAGACTTTATATACACCTCCTAACAACATGTTTAGTCTTACAAATTATCCCCAATTTAGCACGGATTGAAAGAGAAAGCAAAAAGGAAAAGAGAGAAGCAGAAACAAGGAGCTAAAATTGAATTTCTGGATAGGTGAGTTTAGCTCACTGTTTTGAAGTTTTTCTTTAGTTCTTTTGCTTGTTTTATAATACGTTTAAACTATAAACTTACTTGAGGCTAAGTATAAGGGTTTTTTATGATTTTATGATGGCAAAAGAGAGGGGTAATTGAGTACAAGAACCTGAAAGAAACCAACAGGAATAGAGATGTGTTGATTGATGAATTTGGATGGTTTAAACTTTGATTTTGGATAATACTGAAGATATAACTTGTATCTATGTAAATGAATTTTGTTATATGGGATTTAGAAGGATATAAATGGTCTTCTAATAGCCTGGAATCTGTTTGATGACATGCTAATAAAATGGAAACCAAAAGCTGTCACAATGAAAACTGCCTGATTTTGACTTCTTGGAAATGGACTATTTTGATGCTGAGAACACTTGATTTGTCACGGCTTTAGAGCATTATTGTCTTCACATACATGTTATAGAAATGTGGTAAAAATTTGGGAGTCATTGGATATGGATAAGGGGGTGAAAACGGATTGGAAAAGTAGTTGGACGGTGATGAAACCTGAAAAACAGGTTCTGTCCATTTATGTGTTTAATATGATTTCAACCTTTACATGTAAATTAATTATCTCTTGGGCCTAGAAAATAGATTCTAAGGAGTGTTAGGTTGTTGAAAACAATTGGATGACGTTGATGTTGGTAATTGGACTTGAGGAAAAATGAGACTTATGGGACGAGATTGTAATGCCGTTAGTAACTTGAATAATGAATTCGTTTAAATTATTTTGACGTGAATGGAAGTATTTTGGGATTTTGTGTGTGTTAAGGCTATTAAATGGAGGATTGTCTTTAATATTAAATGGTAATACAGATGATTTTCCGATGTTGAGTGAAAAAGGAAAGTGATATAATCTCCGTAGGAGCTTGTGCACACACGAGGACAAAAAGGTAAGTAAAAATCTATTTGCAACTACGATGCAAGAACCTAGCATTTGTGGTATAGTGATGTTAGGATATTTTCACACTTTGATAAGAAAGCTCGTTGTACCCTATATGATGATTATGATCATTGAGTATGTGGTTGCAAAATACATTGACATCAACTTCCATTAAGCATGTCATTCATGAGCATTTTCGTTGGCATGCACAACATATGATCATGGTTGAAAACTTTGCATGCGAAACATGATTTCAAAGTAAGTTTTCTTTATAAATGTTTTACTGACCACTACTAGGGCATCGAGACATGTGAGGCATGCTTATGTGATACGTTTGGCATCGCGGGTGATACTTCCTGGGTGATTGCAAAGGTAGACAGGGGATGGGCCTTTGGTAATCACGGGAGGGCGGACCACTCGACTATGCCCTTGTTATGATTATTGGCGCTGCCGGGTGGGAGACTTCTTGGGTGATCATAGGGGTAGTTAGGGAATGGGCCTCTAGCGGTCACGAGAGGATGGTCCACTCGCCGGTGTCAATTTCATATTGGCCACTTGATTATTGATATAAATATTATGCAGAGCTCTATCCGGTGCATAGTTGGTAGGTCAAGGGCCCAATGAAATGAAAGATTTCAAATGAAATAATTTCGAGTTGACTTTGATGAATATTGGAATATGATGCATCTTTAGCATGATGTTTAAAGTAAATGACATGGTGTCACATATCCTTGTTACTCATACTCATGACATGCATGATTCTTGCTTACTAAGCGTTGGCTTGTGTAGTTCTTGCATTGTAGGTGAGCATGGAACTATGTAGAGGGCACGGCTAGCTGTGGAGCTCTTACGGGATTTCAAAGATCAATGTACATGGATGGCGACCTGTAGGGTTATTTTGTGGGCTATTGTTTTGAGCTTACACTCTATTGTGTCGTATTTTGGGGGTCCTGTCTTGTATAACTTTTGAAATGGCCTATAGATGTGTTTATAACCTTAGAACATACGTGTTGGATTATGGTTATATGATCGTTGATTTTGATCAGGGGGTCTTTTGCTTGAGCGTATCCAGGTTTGGCGATCCTTATCACTTCGTCGTCCAAATCCCTTGTAAGCACTTCTTCTTCTAAACAATCCACCTTGTTGACTTCTCGGCCAATACTTTGTTCCAACTCGAACATTTCCAATTTGTCTCTTAATGCTTTCAAGGCTGCTGCTTCTTTCGTCTTGTCCTCGCATTCTTTATTGAAAGCCATTAATTTGGCTTTGAAAGCCTGAATATCGGCCATTTGTCTTTGTTGCTTACCACTCATTTAAAACTCCTTGATTATTCTTTTACCAATTATTGGCTCCTCTAAGGCCACTATATTTGGCCTCATCTGACTGAACATTTCAGTGAGTGCATCCACCGAAAATGGCTCTTCACTCTGCGCGACAATCTGAGTTTGTTCTCCATCTTGGACTACTCTGACAGGTCTATAATTTCCTTCGTACTTGAACATTTCTACTGAGTTTGCTTCTGTGACAAAAGACCTATGATCGGCCTGCACCACCTATGCTTCGCCATTGTCATTCCAAAAAACTAGGCACTGGTGGAGCGATGAAGGTATACAGAGACTTCTATGTATCCAATCTCTTCCTAATAACACATTGTAACTAGTAGGACCATCTATTACAAAGAAGACTGTGGTCCTAGTAGTTGTTCATATAGTTATGTCCAATGGCATAACCCCTTTGGCTGAAATTGCTCCTCCATTGAAACTCGTCAGGATGACTTCCGTTGGGATCATATCTCCTTCTGTCTTTGCGAATTTCCTCATCATCTTAGATGGAATGGTGTTTATAGCTGCTCCATTATCGACAAGCACTTTTGTCACAGGTATGCCGTTAACTAGAGCTTTAACGTACAATGGTCTCAAGTGTTTGGTCAATTTCATGGCTGGTCGCTTGAAAATAACTTTTTCGGCAGCACCTATTTCCACTTCCTGCTTGTCCCCCGTCGAGTTACCCTTTTGTGATAAGTCAACGTGCAGCATATCGCACTGAGCCTCTATCTCTTGAATTTCCTTTTTACTGTTTTCTAATGCTTATTCTTCAGTTACCCAACTTGTGGGAGGGGGCATTATTCTTGGAGGTGATCCATACTTTTCAGAGCGAGGCACTCTCTTCTTCTTTTTGGGCGTCCCGTACAGCACATAAAAATCGAAGGAATGCCTAAATGGTTCTCCCAATAAGTCTACTTCACGAACTCCCTCTCGATGCAGTTGCTTCAACAGAGTGTTGTATGATTCTCCTCTTTTTCTTCTTTCTACCTCTAGATCTATTTCTTCTTTGATGTCTGTCATACCATCATCTTCTTCACCATTGTAGGCCTCTCTAGAAGTTTGGCCTTCTTCATATTCCAGCATGCATGCTTCTTCTTCGTTATCCTCCCTTTCTTCTTCTCCCTTCTCTTTATTCTTAAACTCATTGGATAGTAAATAGTTATTAGCCACGACAGGAGGTAACGTGAATGGTAAGGGGCTGATCTGGATCTTCTCCATCCCTTCTATCTCGCTCAAACTTTGACCTTCCAGAAGAAGTCTCTGATAATTCTTCCATAGGTTCGCCTGTCCCAGTCTCTTCACTGTCTTTGAGAACATTTTGATTGGCTGCCTCGAGTAGTCTAGGTGCCTTTAGACGTAGCATTCCCTATTGTTGCCTCATCATTCGCCCATAGTTCCGTTGAAAACGCCTTTGTTGGGTTCTAGTCATCTCGTTGAAATGTATCGCCTTTCCAGCCTTATACTGGAACGAATGCCATACATTTGGTTGGCAAGGTTGCGGTCTGAATGTTGTTCTATTATTTACTGGCTTGAACTGCCTCTCAAAAGGTGGTCCCTTATAGAACGTTGTACCCTACCCTCTACCAAGCTAAGCGTTTGGGAAAAAACTAGAGCAATGGTGATGCTGCCATATCCCTAGTTTCTCTGCATTTGCACTCACTTCTTTTTTGCACCTTGCACATAGGACGTCTTCATCCTTTTTGGGCTCCTTTCCTTTGATACATTCAAAGACATTGGGATGTGGTCCAGCTTCTTCTTCTCCATCATCTAACCAATTTGAATTTTGGCAACTTGTTTCTGAAACCAGACTTTACCATGTTCACTCCAAGTGGCTGTGGAAAAGGATTTTCATCCACTGCCATCTTCCTCTTATCATCGAACGTAATTCGTCATTTTTCAATGGCATCCTGTAACACATGGCGAAAAACCAAACAATTGTTAGTCAAATGTGACTATGCATTATGCCACTTACAATATTTTTTACCCTTAATTTGTTCAGGGCTTGGCAATTTATGCTTATCACTCAGCTTTATCTGTTTATCCTTATATAATTTATCAAATATAAGGTCAGTTTTGGTTACATCGAACGAGAACGTTCTAGCCTTTATGTTTTCATCTTTTATAGGCTCATCTTTACCTGACGGTCTAGGCTTAGCCATTATAGGACAAGTATATGTGTCTCCTTTAACTAATTCGGTCAAACACGTTTCGGTTTGATCGTAATACTCGTCGTTAATGGTATGAACATCAAAATTTGGGTCTCTATAATAAGTCACTTTGCTGGAATTTTTCATTTGTTCTTCCTCTCTTATTAATCGTTCATACCTAATCACGTTTGCGCTCAATTGGAAAAGATCAGGAAATTCCTTATCTTGGAACTTTTTCTTCAAATCAAAGCTTAGACAACCTTGAGCGATTTTGACAAACTCCTTTTCGAGCAAAGGTACAAAACATTTACTTCTTACTATTTTGAACCTTTGAAGGAAACCTTCTGCCCATTCGTTTGGTATTTGACGTAGATTTGCCAAATCGGCCAAAGTAACTTCAGATTCAATCTTATAAAACTGAGCGTGGAACAATTGCTCCAATTGTTGTCATGTTTGAACAGAGTTTGCTGGCAAATTGATGAACCAGGAGAAGGCTACTCCTGTTAATGAACTAGGGAATAGCCTCATTTTATGGTAATCAGTTACGTCACCACTTTGCAGTGTGAATCGCCCTATGTGTTCTAGAGTAGACACCTCTCCTAAACCGGTAAACAGTAAGAATTCTAGCACTTTATACCCTCTAGGCCACGGATATGCTTGGTCTACCCAATTAAGATATGGCTTTGTGTAAGTCGGCCTAATGACAGGACGTACTCCGAAAGCCATCTGGTCTTGTACGATTTCCATAATCTGATTCCTCAACATGATGTTGGGGTCTTATGGAATCCCTACAGGTTGGTTGACCGGTTGATTTACTTGAGGCCTGATGTTTGGCCCTTGATTGGGAACAAAGTTACCATGATTTGGGTCATTGTTACTATTAGCCTGAACATTTATTCCCTCATTAACACGTGAGGTATTCTGCCCATTATTTAGGATATTATCTCTTAAATTTGGATTACCCCCCAAGTTAGACGTACTAATGCCACTATTCTGATTTGGCATTGCACCACCCCCCTGGTTTGAAGTAGAGGGATCAAAAGGTGGTTCTACCCCTTGATTCAAACTTAGGACTGGGGGATGATGTCCCACAATTGTCCTAGTTTGAAAGTGATTTATAAAAGGCACAACTAACTGACAAATTTGGCCTACCAACTTATTCATTATTTCGTTCAAAGTATTCAGTTGTTTGGCCATGTTATCATAATGTGCATTCCCATTTTGGGTAAATCTTTTCATATTATGAATACTTCGTAGATTTATCTGTTCAACGACATCTTGTGTGAGTTCTCCGAGTAATGCACGCATGGTTCGAGGACTCAACTCTGTCATTAGTTCGTAGCGACTGTGATTGCTCTGATCCTGTCCATCTGTTCGTGGAGAGCTATGCTACTCCTCATATCGCCCGATCATAGACTGGACTCCTCCCTGGCTTGCTGTTTCCTTATCGGATTTTTGAGGCATACTGTTTCACCTTTTGTATTTTCAACACCAAACACCAATGTCCCACTGGGTGTGCCAAATTATTTCGCGCGGGTAGTCGCTAACAATTAAAAGGGATCAGACGATTGTGCAAGGGACAAACCTCTTGAGACAAAGCCTCAAAAATGGGTGTTTTATTGGCAATGACTTTACAATTGGAACTTAAACAGAAATGCCTCTAAGGGGCTCGAGCACACGAGTACTGAAAAGAAATGTTTTAAGTCTAAACTAAGAAATTGAAATTACATATTCTCTGTTTGAGAGTGTTTGACTCGATCCTTTGCTCTATGTCTTTTCTTCCTTTTATATTCCTTTGATGCTCTCTTTGTGATCAACCGCTTAGAAACCACTTAATTGTTTTATAACTGCCCACTTTTTTCGTGGTGGCCAACTTATCGTGGAACTGCCGTCTCTAACTGCTGTCATTACTCTTTGTCGTTCAACCGTCCTCAACTGAACATCCTTGAATCGTGGAACGTGATAAGATTACCCAATAACTGCTTCGATAATTGCACTTTTGGATAACCGTAACATCTCATGTTTGCTAAGATCCTAGGCGATTCGAAAGTTTGGGCGAGAATCGGATCATAACTCTGGGCGACTGTAAGACATTTGATTCGCTCAGATCCTGAGCGTTTTGTAAGTTTGGGCGATGGTGTTACCGCGTTCGTGACTTCCACTGCATTCATTAATAACCCTATTTGGACCTTTATCCTGAATTGCCCAGTTGGGTTTCATTCTTTGGGCTATTTGAATTGGGCTGCACTTTTAGCATGTCAACAAATGGAATTAAGAGCATGTTTGATATAGATTTGAATCTAATTAACATCAATTTTTTTTTACCGTTATTTCACTATTCCAGTCGTCATTTTTGAATTATTCTCTCACAAATAGGACCAACTTTATCTCTAACGATCAAAAAATCAATTAACAAAATATATACCAAACAAGCACTAATATTTGAATTAAAAAAATATTTTTTTAGCAACTAGAAAGGAATTCAAATAGAGGGCTTATTCGTGCCCAATACAGTTTACAAAACACGTTAGTATCGAATCAAGAAAATGAGTATTCATGCGCGCCAAGTTCTAAATGACCTACCTCGATCTCTCCTAGGTCTCCTTGTTTACGATGTTGCCTACCAGAATCTCAAATGCTTGCTGGCATAATAAAATACCCTTATCTACTATGATCCCTTGATTGCTTGTAGATCAAAGTAGCAACTTTCCGTATATAGCTATTTGTCTTATATTATGGACATACTCGGCCATTAACACCGAGACTCCCCTTAGCTTGCTCGGTCAGTCCATTCCGGGTCATAGTAAACAAAGAATTGTAAGTCTTCTAAAGCTCACACGCGTGTCCTTCACTTGGGTAGTCAATACATTTCATATCATATTTAACTATCTCGTCTAAAAATTTAAATCATTTAAATTATTGTTTCAGAATGCATCTAGCATTGATTACATCAAGGAAGACTCCCATTGGCAAGTTTTCATAGTGTTGCGACTTGGCATCTTATGGATATCACAAAGAAATATTTGGTGGATACGCTGTAAAAAGCATTGGATATCTCAAGGAATGTTGATGCATACGCAGTTTTTGGAATTTACCTCAAGATTTTTTCTTATCTGACATAGAAAACATAGTGGGGAAATATCAGAAAGTTCATAATTTTAATTTCCTGAACATCATATTCTCCATGTGTGCTTCGAGACTGCACGAAAGCATACTAATTCAATGGAACCTGTTATACTGATCCTATGAAAAAATAAGCGAGACGTGTTTGATCATGCTTATACACGGCAAAATGGATTTAGTGCTGCATCTGAGGGTGCTGGTGAGTATTGCATCTATTGCTCTACTTGGCACAAGCTGCAATGGAGGTAAGTTATCGGAATCCACGACGTTATTAAATTTCATTCGTGCAGTCGACCCCGAAAATGTTTTGAGGATTGAGAGAAACAGAATAATGTCTCATCCCTGCTCATATAAATGGAAGGGTGTTAAATGCAATTCAGGAGGCACCGCTGTAATAGAAATAAGACTTGTGAAATTGAACCTTACAGGAATTCTTGATGTAGAATCTCTATGCAGACTACTAAATTTGGAAGTGCTTAGCTTAGCCGGAAATAGCATTAAGGGAACTATTTCTGAGTCGATGTCGAAGTGCAAAAGTCTAACATATTTAGACCTAAGCAGGAATTCTTTAAGTGGGAGAGTACCTACTGCTCTTACTAAGCTAAAGAATCTAAAGAGACTAGACATTTCCCAAAATCAATTCACAGGTCGAGTTGCAACCTTTGGATTGTCAAAATGGTCATTTTCGTGCTTGAAAAATGCCCTTATAACCCAAGATTCAACAGAAAACAGAAAAAATTCGAGTGCAATTCAAGAAAATTTTCCTCGAAAAGCACTGTCAGAAAGCTCTCCTGATGCAAAGTCGCATAAAAATTGGGGTCTTTGGATAAGTTTAGGTCTTGGCATTGTAATTCTTTTACTGGTTTTGCTCTTTTTGATACCAAGAGCTCTTAAACGAGCACGAGAGAAGGCAGTTTTAGTTAATTCTTCATCGAAAAATCCTCCAATCAAAGCTGCGGATGAAGTGCAGCCACAAAAAAGAAAGTCAGAGCTCGTGTTCTTTGTTGAACCGGAGGAAAGGTTTAAATTGGAAGATCTTCTAACAGCAACGACCGGCTTGAAAATGGAGGGGTTCTGCAGCAGCCTTTACATCGTGCAACTCAAGAACGATGCTATTTTTTCTGTCAAGAGATTGAAGAAACTGAGGGTATCCTTGGAGGTGTTTGGCCAGACAATGAGAAAGGTTGGAAACTTGAAGCATCCAAATATCCTTCCTCTGGTTGCCTACCATTCTACTGATAAGGAAAAACTTCTGATCTACAAGTACGAAAGGAATGAGAGCCTGCTAACGCTGTTAGAAAGTAAGTTAACATATGGTGATTTAGTTACATTTTAGCAAGTTTTCTCCTACTTAATGTTATGGATTATGCCCTGATCCCAATTACGTAAGCAGTAATAAGAAAAACAAATCAAAAACACGCAGAGCACACACAGACTTGTACTCATTTACCCTCAAGTTGAGGGCTACGTCCTCTTTTTCATTTTCCAAGAGCACGAACTCAGGAGCTTGCAAGCCGTGAATAAAGTAAAACTTGCAAACTTAAGGAGTTTGTTTGAAGAATATATTTGATTTGACTTTGAACAATTCCAAAACATAAATCTCTGATCAGAACTATCCTCTGCATACATTCATAAGGCTAATTCTTTCTCCTTTGCAGACTATATTGAAGGCAAGAGAAATTTTCCATGGAAACCTCGGGTGTCCATAGCAGCTGGGATAGCAGAAGGTCTCAACTTCATATATCATCGGCCTGATAACGACGAAATCATCCCTCATGGTATCATTAAGCTCTCAAATATCCTCTTAAACGACGAAGAAGAACCACTTATAAGTGAATATGGATATTCAAGATTTCTTGATCCCAGTAGAGATTGTCTCTATAAGTCTAAAGGTTATATCGCCCCGGAGAAAAGTTTAACTGAAAAATCTGATGTATTTAGCTTTGGAGTGATTCTGTTGGAGCTACTAACTGGAAACATTGTCGAAAAAAATGGAATAGACCTTCCAAGGTGGGTGAAATCCAAGGTGAGAGAGGAATGGACTGTAGAAGTCTTTGACAAAGAAGTTGCTGAGAATGAAATGTATGCTATTCCTCTGCTGAATGTTGCGCTGAAATGTGTATCGCATCACCCAAGGGAGCGGCCAACCATTGCTGAGGTTCGAGAGAAGATAGCCGAGGTCATGAGTGCCATGGAAGGTCTTTCGCCTTCGTCCATGGATTCCTCCGAATTCAGCCAACTCGATCGTCTTTCAATCCCTTCTGTGACACCAGAGACTTTGTCCACCACGGGATCAAAATCAAACAAGTGAAGTATGTGCGTTATGGACATGTTTCATAAGCTTGACTTGATAATCACAAACATATTAATGAAGAAAGAAGTCAAAAATCTTATCTATTCTAGTATCTAATCTTGTACAATATTTATGAGCATTTGCTGCAGGTCCTCGGTGAACAACATCTGTTAATAGGCAAGCAAATCGCGGAAAGTGGCAAAACCGAGCTTGGCCCAACCAAGGCTCGTTCGTGCATGGGTTGTTCCGGGCCTTTCTTAAACCAGCTTGGTTCAGCCCGTTTGAAATCACTATGTTAAAGTAAATTCCACTGTACATTATTTCCATAAAGCTGATACCTGAGTTGTTATCAATAATCACATTTCCTCGGACAAAATCACAGAATTTGAGGCAAAAGCAGGAAGCATCTTGTTGCAAAATCAAGTGTTAATATTATTGCTTTTTCCTTTTGTCACACATATATAATAAAGATCCAGCTGGAACTTTAATGAGTCGCTTGCCACTAACTTGAAAATGGTAGACAGACATTCTAAAATTATGGAAATCTTGGCTGTCACATCAGTGCTTCAAATGTAGACATGCCCACATGCTGAATATATCCAATAGATTTAGGTTTTTCTCTGTTGATAATAAATTTGGAGTCAATAGGTAAATTTTTATTGAACCTTTATATCAAGGTGTATATAAGGGATTACATAATGTCCACATATTATTCTATCATTTATCAAATTAAAATGCAATCAACTTTTTTATCTAATCTTTTCACTCTACGTCACTTTTTGTAACTGCTTATGTACCATTTTTATGCACGAGTAGCAAAATTCATCTTTATTATAGCTTAGTTCGAGAGAATTAGTGGATAGTAAATTTAGGAGAAAAAATCTTATTGAATTTGTCAATCCATTAAATAATACATTATGAGAAAGAATTTTAAAATTGAAACTTGGAACTGTGTGTATCAAATCTATCAAACCCAGGGAGCACCAAGCAGCTTGCCTACTCGCGGAGCGATGGAGTCAATTCGAAAAGTAGGACCATTTTGCTAGCCTCTCAGTGAGGTGCAAAGAAAAATTCTTGTTCATGTGGTTTAGCTGAAACTTATCATAATTCAAGATTAGTAATTAAAAAAAAAAACAAAAAAAGAAAAGAAAGAAAGAAAGAAAGAATGGAAGAACATAAATACACATGCAAATATGCAAATGTATAGAGGTTTATTTTCAGTTATAAGAGTTACGATTTATATTTTCGCTACAAAAAATTCGTCCCCAAAAATAATTTACAAAATATTATTAAAATTTGTTATAGTCCTCTTACGATCTGTTTGAATGTAAAGATAAAATTTGAATTAAAATAAAACGAATTACAGGAATTGAATTGTCTAGAAATTTTTTACTGAAATTTGTCAATTATTGTGTTTTATTAGTATAATTTTTCATTTGAAAAATATTGAAATAAAAGTGTCTTTTCGTATTCATTTGACTTTGTTTTTCATGAAAATTGTCAATTTAAGGGATATCCTCTTTTACAATTGTTTCTAGAATTTGTTTTCATTACCAAAGAAAATAATAATAAATAAAAATTCCAATAAAACAAAAAATAATCTATCTTTTGATATTCATTTGACTTTGTTTTACATGAAAATTATCAATTTAAGAGATGTCCTTTTTTACAATTGTTTCTAGAATTTGTTTCAATTGTAAAAAATTAAAAATAAATAAATAAACATGGAAAACCAATTCCAATCATTATTGAAAAACCATGAAACCCAAAAAAATGCTGACGTAGCAGCTAAAGTGGGAAAATCAATTCCCTAAAAAAAATTATCAATCAAACAAGTCAAAAGTGGAAGTTGGAATTTATTTTTCATGGAAAAAATTGGACTATCAAACATAGCCTCAAAGTAGGGATGACAAGTTGCTCGACTCGACGAAATATGGCTAGTGGACGGCTCGGACTCGTAAAATCACGAGCCTTAATGCGAACCGAGCAGGCATCGCCGGGATTCGGCTCACCTACAGTGCGACCCGCTCGTGGGCTCACTTGTTTGGGGACGAGCCATGGCCGAGCAGCTCGTGGCTCGTCTATTTCGAGTGACCAAAATGGTCACTTTTTAAATAAAGTGACCGTTTGGGTCGTTGAAACGGTACTGAATTTTTTCTCTTCCATTATAAATACCTCCCTAACTCCCCATTTTTTTCATATCAATTATCTCATCATTCTCACTTCTCATTTCTCAACCCTCTCAACTCTTTTTTATATCAATTATCGAGTTTTTACTCTCTTGTGCTGTTGTGCAAAATATACAATATCGATTCATTTTTTACAGTTTATTCAATTATAATTTCAATTCATCTAATTCTCAATTCTCACTACATTTTTATTTTTACTAGTTATTATATTTGGATTTCATCATAAACAATCAAACAAAAGGATCAACACTCATTTGTTGAAAGCTTATTCGATACGGGATGTGGGCCACATGGGGAATTGTCTAGGACGCCGCAAAGTCAATTTCCAAATGAATTTGTCAGTCTAAATGACGTACCCATACCTGAAGATGTTCTCATTTACGACCATGAAAGCTACAATCCAATTAATTTGGATAATATTAACGTTTTCAAAACGAAACATGAGAACGAAGATGCCGAATTAAACATCCCAGATGCGAGGGGAAAGTGAAAGGGCAAAAAATAAGCAAAATGTTGGAATCACTTTAAATTGATTTCAATAGGAAAACTCGTCGTTGGCCTCGCCGAATCTAAGGCAGTATGTAAATACTGTCAACAAAAATTGTTATGACAAAAAAGAATTGGTATCACATATCTCAATCGTCACTACAAAGCATGTACTGCCAGACATGGACTTCTTCTAACTGGTCAACACAATTGCAATTTGACAGTCCAGACTCGGTTCTACCTTCTACGACTTCACCCCTATCCACGTGGGTGTATTCGGAGGACAATACTCGAATCGGAATGGTGAAATTTATTGTCGCCACTGAGTTTCCTCTGGCTATTGCCGACATCCAGGCCCCGATTCTACGACTTCACCCCTATCCACGTGGGTGTATTCGGAGGATAATACTCGAACCGGAATGGTAAAATTTGTTGTCGTCACTGAGTTGCCTATGGCTATTGTCGACAACCAACACTTCGTCTCGTTCCTGAAAAAATATATGCAATTAAAGTACGTTGGGGTAAGTCAAAACACTTTTTATGCCGATACAATACAATATTTCAATAATTCAAAATAACAATTAATTATAGATTTGCAACAATATGGAGGTGTTATCTCTTTAACTTCTGATATATGGAAAGAGATTAATAAAAGAGCATATATAGCTGCAATCGCACACTATATAGACTCACTTTGGTGCATGCATAAAAAAATTATTGTTTTTAGAATTATTGAGTTTCTTCACAACGCTAATAATATATATAATATTATTATCAGTATTATTAGAGAATATAATTGCGAGACTAAAATTCAATCTTTTACTTATGATAATGCTAGTGTTAATAAGGTAATCGTCGATAAATTGTGTAGGATACTTCAACCTGATTTTGGTGGGTATTGTTTCATATTCGTTGTATGTGTCATATCTTGAGTTTAATTGTGCAAGATGGCTTAAAATATATAAATGATGAATTTCAAAGAATTAGGAATTCATTAGTATATATTACAATCTCTCCTAATAAAAAATAAATATTTGAAGATTTTTGTGCCGAACTAAGGGTGGCGACTGCTAAAACATTTGTAAGCGACGTAGGCCATAGATGAAACTCTACTTACTTGTTATTAAAGTCATGTGAAGGTTTCAAACATTTAATAACAGACTTTTATAACAATAGATACATTAGAAGCGATGACGATGGTATGTTGAATGAATCCAATTGGGTTTTAGTTTTGAAAATTAAACGATTTTTGACATTTTTTTATGAGACCACAAAAAATTTATCGGACATTTATTATCTCATAAGTTATATGGTACTTAAACGCCTTTATATAATTGCAAGAACATTCCATAAATATAAAAATGATCCTGATTTTAGTGAAATTATAATTGTTATAGAATTAAAGTATAGAAAATATTGGAAAAAATTGCCTATGTTATTTCTTTTAGTATGCGCAATGGACCCCGTTATAATATTACGGGAACTAAATACGTAATTGATCAAATCAATAAAATCTTAATACTTGATACACTTATCACCTATAAGAATTTAGAGTAAACATTATGTGAAATGTATGATTTATATGCGGAAAGAATGGCTGTGAATGTTAGTCGTGTACCCTCTGCACCTACTCCTTCAGCTGAAATTGAAGAAGATGATGCCGAAATAATGAATTTATTTCAAGGCGTTAATACACTTAGATATGATGCAGCTACAATATGTTCATCTAGTGTCATATCGTTTACATTTGCATCTCATCAAACATCGATCGCAACTCAAAATGCGATGCCTGCCAAATTAATTGATTACTTCAATCATAATATGTCAACAGACAGAACAATTAAAAAAGTTCAGAAGAAGTAATTGAATTTTGGCGAAAGTATGAAAGACATTGGCCAATTGTTTTTGCAAATTGCGAAAGATCTGCTGACACCTCTGGATAACACTATTGCTTCGGAGTCTACGTTTAATGCAGGTAAAATGGTTTTGACCGTTGTCAGGAGCCGACTAAAAGAAAATGTTTTGGAAGCGTTAATGTGCGTGAAGGATTGGTAGAACTCTCATTTTCGACTACAAGATAAATACGCTGAAATTGCATGTCGTCGGGTAAGTGATATTTGATTTAATTATATTAATCAAAATTTTCTTATTTTTTTAATCGCTAAATTTAATTTTCTTTAAAAATTGTACACATTACAACAAGTTGTTCGTGTACAATTTTTAACTCTGCCTACTTAAAATTGATGTAACCAGTCCCAAGTCTGGATAAAGAATGAGGATTTACATTTTATCTACTTTAAAAAGAAATCGAAAAAAATGTATTTTAACTCAAAGCATTCCTGCCGCCAGTCCCCTAATTATGGGTAAGTATAGCTAATTTATCTCATTTCCCATACAAAAATGGAACACTTTAAGAAAAACAACAAAATGTTTCATGCTAAGCTACTTTAAAAAGAAATCGAAAAAAATGTATTTTAAAAAACAATTCGTTTTCATTATATAAATATTTTATACTTTATAAAAAAATTATAATATGATAGAAATTAAAAAAAAAAAAAAATATATATATATATATATATATATATATTAAATTATTTTTTTAAAATGCATTAATTATTTGCATTTTTTTAACACTTTTTATTTTTTTTAAAAGTGTCTTCATTAAATTATTGGTATTTTTTTAGTTAAAAAGAAAAAAGAAAAAAAAATGACGAGCCAAGCTCGCGAGCCAAAGCTTGGCTCCGCCCACGAGCTCGTCCAAAATTAAAATCGACTCGTTGAAAACAAGCCACGAGCGCGAGCCGAGCTTTTGAGGTTAAAGGCCGAGCCAACTAGACTCGACCCATTGACATCATTACCTCAAAGCATTCCTGCCGCCAGTCCCCTAATTATGGGTAAGTATAGCTAATTTATCTCATTTCCCATACAAAAATGGAACACTTGAAGAAAAACAACAAAATGTTTCATGCTAAGAACCTATCGTGAAAATTGAAAAGAAATCAAACCAAAAATTCAATCGTAATCGTTTGTGTATAGTATTGTCAACAAAAAGTATGGAATAATTGATTTTTTTCCATTGTATTTCATTTTATTGAGCCCCGGTTTGACAAAGATTTATGAGATTATAAATTGATTGGTCTTGTGAAATTTGTGTTTAAAAGTGAATAAAAGTTGTGAATTAAATTAAATGTGTGATTAAAAATTAAGTTTGATAATTTATAATCTAATAATAATAATAATAAATTGTGTGCATGACCTTAATATGTTTAAATTGATTAAGGTTTTGTTTGTCTACTATTTTACCACATTATTTTTCTACAGTACTCATTTTTAACCACACATTCTTCATTAAAATAATATTACACGTAATTAAAAAAAAAATTCTTTCTTTTTTAACCACATGTTTCAACATCTATCACCATTCCATAATACATTATTCACAAATAATGGAGCACAGACACCCCAAAACTTAATAAAGGACATTCACTACGTGGAAGTGGTTTGAATAGAAAGTATATGGCCAAACACATCTTGATGTCTCTTTTGCATGCTAAAGTAAAAGGCATTCAAAAGAACTTTGAATTTGTTGTGCATTTAGTGAATTGGTCGATATATATGAAAATCGATAATGAACTCATTTATACGAAATTATTATAAGAAAGAGTGCTTTGTTCAAAACTTTGCTACTTAAACATCATTAGTCTTTTATCACGTATTTTCTTAATTTTTCAATTATTGAGTTGTGCTTGAATTTAAGCCAACGTAAAGATTCAATTATGTTTCACAATTAAAAGGAACACGTAGATAATAAAAGATATAAAAGTTATTTTATCATGAATAAAAATTATCTTATAGACATTTAATACAAGCTAAATTTAAAGAAAAATGGATATAACCAAAACTAGAGTTAATTGTTCCAATGGTCACTGAATTTAAGTTCATATCTTTGATTGGTCACTGAAATTTAAAATATCGAATTTTTGTCACTGAATTTAAGTTCATGTCTTTGATTGCTCACTGAAGTTTAAAATGTTGAGCTTTTGCCATTGAATTTTGAAAAATGTTCTACATTACTCACTGAATTTTGAAAAATATTATACATTACTCACTGAATTTTGAAAAATGATGTACATTACCTACTGTAAACTCGATATTTTTCAAAATTCAACAATTATACTAGTGAGTAACTTCTAAAGTTCAGTTGTCAAAACTCAATATTTTAAATTTCAGTGAATAATCTAAGATATGACTTAAGTTTAGTGAGCAATCGAAGACATTGAAATAAGTTTAGTAACCAAAATTTGATATTTTAAACTTCATTGATCAATCAAAGACATGGATCAAAGTTCAGTGACTATTAGAGCAATTAACTCTCAAAACTATACTTTTACGTTTTTTATTTGATATCTACTTATTTTTACTTAAATATATTTTATAATTTATTACACTCCAAAGCTCATCATATACGTCAGGCAGCTCCTTATATTCTTACATCATATGTTCGCCTAACACTGACACAAACAACCTCTCTCTCTCTCTCTCTCTCGCTATATGTTTCACGTATATATATTTAACTCTCCCTAATCTCAGCTAGGAATTCCATTTCTTTTGATTTATTTGAAAGGAGTGGAATAACCAAGAAAAATAAAGGAAGAGAAGAAGAAAAGGTTAAAGAGAGAGAGAGTGAGAGCACGAACGCATCCTCTGTTTTTATTTATGTATAATCTTTTTAGATCTTGGTTCAATCCGATTTTCTCATCTGGGTTCTCTCACTTAAATGGTGGGTTTGGAAATGAATTTATATATTTGATTAAAAATTCAATCTTTAGTTCTGTTTCTGATCAACAATTTTTATTTGAGGGTCATTGATTTACCTGAACTGTGGATTTTCAGGATTGCGAGATTGAATCTTGATTGATGAATGAAGAATCCAATGATTTTAAAATAAATCCAACATTGCCCACTTCTTATTTTATCAGTGCTGAGCTTGGGTTCCTACCTGATTTTCTGGATAAGGTATGATTTTTCTTGGTCGTTGGATTTTCATCTGCACTTGATCTATTTATTTTTTTTATGTTGGATTTTTTGAATATCTGTATTGTGTGACTCAATTAATATATGGCGTGCAAATCCTCTTGTTCTTGAATTGATTCACACGTTTGCATGATCTGATTGTTATTTGTGATTATCATTATATTGTAATCAAATTCTGTGTTCAATTTGCAAGAACATTTGCTTTTATATCTATGCCTTTCGACTTTTTTGTTTGTAAATCATTTGGTTTGATTGAAGATTATTGAATTGTTTGGCAATTGAATACCGGATGCAGAAAATATGGAGTTGGATCTAGGTAAACTGTTTATTGGTGGGATTTCTTGGGACACTAATGAGGAACGTCTTAAAGAATATTTTGGAACATATGGAAAAGTGGTGGAAGCAGTGATCATGAGAGATTGCACCACCGGTCGTGCTCGTGGCTTCGGTTTTGTAGTTTTTGCCAATCCAGCAGTGGCTGAAAGAGTGATTATGGAGAAACACGTGATTGATGGACGAACGGTAAGTATTTTGGTGCTTATACCTTAGAGATTACAATCCTTCGATAATGAAATGTAGCAATATGCATTGGTCAATATTAGATATTTTTTAAGTTCCTTAATGCCATTGTGCTTAAATTAGATAGAATTCAAGTCTTTTGACTTAATAATGGGCAACAGGTTAAGTACCTGCAGCTTTTTAGCTGAAAATGTAGAATGATAAGTTTCCTCTCCTTGCACTTCCAAGGTCCTGAGTTTCGATTCTTCACGAGTTGATAAAATCGAAATTGTCTTCTCTGTATGGACTGTTTACTGTCTTTCACCTTTTCAGGTGGAAGCAAAGAAAGCCATTCCAAGGGATGATCAACATTTAATAACTAGAAATATTGGTAGCATTCAAGGATCACCAAGTCCTGGACGCACAAAAAAGATATTTGTAGGAGGATTAGCATCAAATGTCACTGAGAGTGACTTCAAAAGTTACTTCGATCAGTTTGGTACGATAACAGATGTCGTAGTAATGTATGACCACAACACCCAAAGGCCAAGAGGTTTTGGCTTCATAACATATGATTCAGAGGATGCAGTGGCTATGGTGTTGCACAAAACCTTTCATGAGTTAAATGGTAAGATGGTTGAGGTAAAGCAGGCAGTTCCTAAAGAATTGTCACCGGGACCCAGCCGGAGTCCTTTTGCGGGGTACAACTATGGCTTTAGTAGAGCCATGCTCGGTAACTATGCTGAGGGATACAATTTGAGCTCACTTGGAGGCTATGGGGTCAGGGTGGACGGTAGGTACAGTCCATTAGCTAGTGCTCATGCTGGATTCACGCATTTTGGTTCTCCTTCTTATGGGATGGGTATGAATGTGGAGCAAAGGTTGAATCCTGGCTATGGAGGGGGTTCAAACTTCAATAGTAATCTTGGTTATGGACAGGTTCTGAACCCCTATTTTGGTGGTAATCCAAACAGATATAATACTGCTATTGGTTACAACACCAATAGAAGCAGGGGTGATTCCTTTATAAGTTCACCATCTAGAAATGTGTGGGGAAATGGTGGCTTAAATACTTCTCCAACTAATGTCAGCTCTGGTTCATACTTCGATTCTGGAAGTGGTGGACTGGGAGTCTTTGGAAATAACGGAGCAAACTGGGGAACTTCTCCTATTGCTGCCTCACTTGGAGGGACTTCTTTTGGCTACAGGGGTGGAGAAAACAGTTATGCGGTGGGAACAAGAGGATTTGGACGAAACAGTGGTACTGGTGTAATCACAACGTCTTCTTTCACCACATCGAGTGGTGGTTATGAAGGATCTAATGGGGGCTCGGTCTATGGCAATCCAACTTGGCGAACTGCATCTTCTGACCTAGATAATTCTGGTTCATTTGGTTATGGACTTGGAAACACAGATGATATAACTGCTAAAGCTTCTGAGGATTATGGCACTGACTATAGTATTGCAAATAGACAACCTAAAAGAGGTTATACTTCTATCTTATTCTAAATTTGCAAATACCTTATTTCGAGGACTCAATGAAAATGCTGTATGACTATTCTAAGCTCATCTTATTAAACTAGACTTGGATGACCAAGATTGTTACTTTTTTAATGCACATCATTGTCTACGCCTGTTAATTCGCCAATAAATTCAATAGGAATAGTTCCTTTTATAGAATTTGTAATCTATCCCTTTCTTATTCATAGTTTTCTGATATACCAAACATCAAAGTTGTAATTTTTTGTCCACATTTCGGTAAATTTTCAAAAATATGTTAGTTAAAACTTTTCAATTTCATGTATTTTACTGTACCACAAAGTTTTGACTATTATATTGCGTGTAGTCTCAATATTTGTGTAAACAAGTACACTCCATGGAATCGCATGAAGTAACAAAATAAAAATAAAAGATAGGTAGTAACTAAGTATAGGAAAGTTGTTCATGTGTATCGAACATAAATAATGTTTCAGGGTTAAATTTTATATTTAAACTTGATCTTTATCTAAATGTGACTTTACTCTATTATTTGGCTTTATTATGATTGATAATTTGATATATATGTGTGTGTGTGTACAATAATTAAGTTACATAAATAAGATATAAATAATATTCTTAAACTGGCGAAGATAATTGAGTTATGAAATAAAAATGTCAAGGTTGCCGTCATTTCAAAATTTAAACCCTGTTTTGTTCAGCTAAAATTCACATTTTTAGTAGTTTTCTATAAAAGTTAATTGTATTGAAAAATTTATAAAAATTGTGGATCCCACGAAATTAGTGGTTGAAAATGAGTTTGAGAAAAAATGAATTTTATGAAATTGGGGGGCCAAACATGATTTTAATGTGTCCCTTGTATGATCTTACAATAATCCTGCATATGCACTCATGCTTGTACAAGTTGGTTAGTAATCTCTGAAATAGTTTCATTATTTACTTTTTCAGGAATTGCTGGATAGGAAATGTAAGTATCAGATGTCTGAAGATAATAACAGGAGAAGTGAGAATTCAGAAATGTGGATTGTGAATTTCTTACATATTCCTCATAGCATTTAATTGTATCATTATACAGAGCTAACCAGGTTCTTGTTCAAAGTATACGTCTTCAGACAGAGCAGTTTCGAGGGATTTTGTGAAGATTTGAGATTTGGTTTCTATGCATAACTTAGGTTCCTTTAATGTAAAATCAGATTGCGGGATACATTGTGGAAGATCCATTCTAGTTTATTTTTTGAGCAATCTCTTCAACAAGACGGTTCCATTGGTACAACATGAAGTAGGGAATTTTTTATTTTCCTTTTATACTCTTATCAATTTCACTCTTCGTCGGCCCTATGCCTTTTTGCGACATCTTGTATTTTTCTCTGATTGTATGTGAGCTTCTATTTGATGTACTAGCGTGTGTAGGTTCTCCCATTAATAAAATATTGAATATTTGATTCATTCAAGTCGAATTTCAGTATGATATGATATTGATTCTAACACCATTACTTGATTTAAATTTACGATTCATTACTTTCGTCCAACACCCTTACTTTAGTATAACAATGGTTGTGACGTACAAGAAATTGGTTAAAGTTTGCTGTGCCTTAAAAGGAGAGAGGAGACAAAAGGTGTCCATGGGGTGAGGGCTGTGGGCATAATTTGTGGGCACAGCCCGGACCCGTACATGTTGGATTCATTATTAAAAATTAAAAAATTACAAAGATTGAATAATTTATGGATTTTTCTAAAGTTACAGAATTAATATAGGTAGACTGCTTTTTTTTTTTAAAAAGCCAATCACAGGAAGATAGGTGTCTCCTTTATATTAATTCTATTAAATAAAACCTGTAACTGTAGCAAAGTTCATAATTTATTTTGTTAAGGTCCAAAGAATAATTTTTTTTCCCTAAAAGAATGCTGTCCACTGGCCTTTTCCATTTTTCCTCCCCAACCATTGGAGTCTTGATTTTTCCTCACGGAAAAAGACATCTTCGGCTCTATTTTCTCCTACACAACCCAATATGAACGAATATTCTATGAAGAGGTATAAAGTGAGTTGAGTTCAATCATGATTAAAATGACATGATCAATATTTTTGTGATTCAAGACTACAAGTCCGATGAACCCATTTTCACGGATGGAAAATGCCTTGTCTCACAGAGGTCTACAGGGGAGTAATATGGGGGTGGATCCCATGTGAATACTTTATTAAGGTGAGCTCCACTGTTGTGTGTATTCTGTGAAATGTCTGAATGATTTTTTCAGTAAGTACAGCACCATTCTTCACAAATAGGATAACACACAATCTCGACAAGACAACCGTCCTAGTCCAGCCTGCTCTGGCATCACATCACTCATGAATTTCTTCTTGCATCAGGTTGAATCAGATTCTTTGTGAAAACCGGTAATTACTCAAACTGCATACTTTCATGTAAAATTTCGGGCAAAACGCACGTGGTTCGAGATTAAATGATTTGAAATGATAAAAGACAAGGCTATCTTTCAACTATGCAAGCACGTTGAAGGATTCTGGACAGACGAAATCTTTGCGAGTGGAGATGTTGTCAAGCAGCCAAAAGAAAATAATGGATGGTTTACTTTTGCCCAATGTGATAAACCCTTCAACGACCACTGAAAGTGGTTAATGTCATAATGACAAGCACAGAAAAGAGGATCTATAATGCAGTGTTCAGTATCAACTCGAAGGCAAAAGTTGCAAAAGTTTGACGACAAATCTCGATAATATATGATGACTCACTCAGAAAAAAGCTTATTTTCATCCAAGTCTAAGTCATCGATCCATCATCTAAAGCATGTGCGTGCAGTAACAACCTTAGCAATACACTCATAACATGTTTGATAAGGCGGATTATATAATATTAGGCAATATTAAGAATGACAAGAAATTAAAGTCTTGTTCGCTGTCTTGTCAACTACATCAATATTACATATCGAACGTGCACGTAATGTTGCTAAAAGCGCAAGTCTCGATGAGGATCACCATGTCACCTGTTTACCATAAACCATCAAACGGAAGCTTAGAAGAAAGCTCTACTCCCGTAAAAAACTTTAGAGCCAGAATTATTCGATGATGGTGTTTTCTGATCCGAACTCGAATTGCCAGAGCTGGTTGGCTGGTTTTCAAAGTCTCCTGGAAGCTTCATCTTGGCCAGAGACTCGGTAAATTGCTGCATGCTCTTCATGTACATATCCACAATGTCTTGCTGCACCACCTTTGGCTCTGATTCGATGTTTACAGTGACAACAGGTTTTGCAAAAGTATCATTTGGTGGTCCCCCCAACGCATTACTCCCAGTATCTCCAACATCAGCATTTTTCTCCTTCCGATTGTCTTTAGGAGGTGACAAGTATTCATCATTTGGAGATTTTGAGTCTCCAGGGGTATCAGAAGACTGCGAGCTCAAATGAAGTGAAGCTGATGGAGCTTTATTCTTTGATACACTGCCTAGAGGAGGATTCTGCTTTGAAAATGGGGTCAAACCGATGGTGCCTGTTGAGAAGCTTTCTTCAAGTTGATCACCTACCTCTGAGCTTACGTGATTTTCAGTCCCAGAGATGTCCAGGTTGTCTGAACCATGGGCGTCGTCCAGATTTGTATTTCGGATATCAAAATACTCGGAAACCATCTGATGATTCTCATTCATTACCTTTGGATCAGGGAACTCTATCTTGTCAAAGTCACTCGGGCACGATTCCTGTGATTCTGTGTCCTCTACAGCAGCATCTGCAGCCACAGATGCGGACGGTGCAGGATTTGGAATCACTTCCGGTGAAGCTCCGACATAGGAGAGAGCTAACTGAACATAACCCGCTAGGGAATGGAAGAGGTCAGTTGAGGAGAGTGAAAACTCCTTCTCTAACTTCCCGTTGTTAAGGAAGATTTCAGACAGAGGAACCAAAGCAAACCCCAAAAGTTGATCTTCGAGATAATTTCTCACCCTGCTCAGCATCCATATCTCACATTTGAGGGAGGAATCGACTTTACGAACATCAAGTCGGAGATTCTCATTAAAGATGGGATTTCTCCCACCACCATTAATGATCTTAGTGGAGACCGTATTTTCTGGATCAGTAGTAAGACTAAGCTTCGCATAAACATCTTGATTTTGGTAGATGCAGATGTTATGAATATCTCTAGCCTGATTTATACAAACCTCCAAAACACCAAAGAAGTCTTCTACATTACGCATTGTGGTTTCCTTTCTTTGACAAGCAAATCCCCTTGATAAGTGGCTAGGGTTCTCTGCAAGAAGATTGGTGTTCTGTTTCTCGGGCTCGGCAAAAATTGAAGAACTCTTGAATGGTGACACAACTGACTGAGGGGAATCCATGACGATCTTAGAAATTACCCTGCAAAAAAACAAAAGAACAAGTTTCTTGAAAAACCTAGCCACTCCAAGTTGAACCTTAAATGAAACCTTGCAACATTTTATAAGCTGTGTGGCATGCAAGATATATGAAGACCAGATTTATATGACTAATGCAAGTTTTCCCGCTACATGTTTATCAAAATTGTACACTGTGTTAGAAATTTAATCAGAAAATGAATTTGGTCAGCAGGTTGGGAGCACATTGAAGACAAGATTTATATGAATACATGTAACCCTGTCTAACCACTTAAGTTTTGGATGAGATGGTTAACAAAGCATAATCGCAAATTGCATAATTAATTGCTATAATTAGAAAATGCGTCTCTAACTCTTAACACTTCCCACTCTCCTCATACCAAAGAACTCTCCCCTCACAAAAAGCGGAGTTAATAATTACTATGAATCTCAGAAAAGTTAAAGAAGCCTAAATCACTGCAGAATATTAGAACTTAACAGACCGACATATCAATCTTTAAACTGAATTCACCTTTTAGAACTGCATGATGATGAACCAAGCCCCAAATCGAGAAGTTAGAATGAGCTGGAGAAAAGAATTCGAAAATTGTTAACAAACAGAAATTCAAGTAAACTGGTTGCAACAAAGTATGGGTAATATGTTGGAGGCTAAGCCCGAGAAAATCATTCAAAGTCTTACAAGAGAAAATGGGGAAAATTTTCATAAATTAGAGACCATAATATCCAAAATTTAGGTGTCAAATTTATAAATCCCAGTTGCCCAATTCACAAAGACGTAACACTTACGTACCAATCATCAACAAAAACTTCAAGCAAACCTTAATACAAAAGAAGATTTCAGAAATCCCAAAACTGAGACCATTCCTATGCTTGATTTGATAAGAAGACGCCTTTTAAACCCGAAAGTTGGGAAAAGCCATTAACAGTTCAACCAAGATAACGCCACATACCAACAAAGTTAACACCTATTTTCCAACCCAAAATAGTCATTAACACAAATCTCTCGCAAATCGAAAGAGAAAGCAAACACCAACTTCAGTTCAATTAAAAGTAAAAAGCAAAAACAAAAACAAAAGAGAAAGCAGCAGAGAAATCAAAGCACAAAACATTAAAGCTAAAAAGGGATTAAAATAGTTTCTCGCCTTTAACTCCAACATCAAGCAATTTTTGGCAAAATCAGAAGCTATTTTCCAATACTAAAGACAACCCAATTAGCAAAACGAGGCGACTTAAAAGAAAGCGCAACGCTCAATAGTCAATACGAAGAATAAATCTACGGAAAATGCGTTTTAGGCCCCTAAACCTTTTCAAAACATGGAAAATAGGTCCAATACCTTTCAATTTTTGCTGTAAATTTCTAATGTTTGTGAAAATAAACAGTTGAAGAACCTTTCTCCTAAAAATTCAGTAGGCATGTGAATAGAACATTCTCCACTTTTTAAGGATATAATAGGCAACAAACAAATTTTAGGAACCATCATCAATGGCTAAGATGGGTTGTAGTTGACACTGTTGACCGTTGTGTGAGTCTATTAGTATTTTATTCTTTTTTTAAGCAATCATGTAAAATCTTAGTTTTTGCAAAAATACTTTAATTGTAAGTTCAATAATTGTATCTTTTTTTGTTGTTATGCATTGTTTGAGTAATATGTATGATGTCGTATGGAAATACGAGGAATTTGTCAGACGCTAAATGGTCTCTTTCAATCTTTTATCGTAATTTTTTTTTTAATTCTTTTGAATGGGTAATAGGTGGAATATTACTTTTACCCATTTTAAAAATAATAAAACTTTGAAATAACAGATTTTTAAATGGAAAAATGTCCGAAGGTTCTTTATCTCCTTATTTTCACAAATGTTAAGGACTGAAATGTAAAAAATGGAAGGATCGAAATTTTTCCTTTTTGAAAAGGTTAACCCCAAATGGAATTTCCCCTAAAATCTTACCCAGAAGATAGTGGGATCTCTGTCCTGCAGAAAATCTCGGCTTGGAGCACTCTGGAAGAATTTTATATATAAATGGGTTTATTTCAATTTTCTACATATTTTATTGCAATTTTTTTTTCTAGGTTAAACTCCAACTTTAAGGGTCTCTCACCGCTCTGTCCCGCTCCTGGAGTATCGTGAAAGAGGTTTATCATGGGATGTGTCCCAACATATTAGGGAACAAGAGCTGTATGTACATTGGTGCCCACCAAGAGCTCAATTCATGTTTCAGGAATCGAACTTTCACGCTGCGACTATCGGCAAGACTGAGTGTACCTCATCCTTGTCTTTTGCATCACTGAGATATGTCTTGAGGGCTGCAATTTTTTATTTTTTTATTTTTTTTCTAGATTATATTGGAATTGGAGCGAGTGAGCACGTGCTAATTTTTAGCATTTATTCAAAGATTTACGGATGACTTGGACCATCTTTGTTCAATGTATGTAGGAGAATACATACTTTGTTGACAAAATACCCCCACTAAGGATAGAAAAAGTAAGAATTATCCTTTTAAAACGGTCCCGTGATATGGTCGCCAAGTTGTGCCGTATAAGTCAAATTGAAGTTCAGTTGGAATGCGACCATTTCCATATCTAAAAGATTATAACTTGTCTCGATAAAGTTGTTGAAATTTAATTTAAATCTAATTACTTATTTTCAAAATCAATATACAATCTAGTCACCTGCATTGTCCAGCGAGATTTTGTAATGTAACGGAGTTATCATCATTTTTCTGTTTAATTATAAATTTAATATCACATTCAAGAAATAAATGAAAAAGTAAATACAAACGCTAATATTCACTTCTAATAAATTAATCAACGATCTACCTAATGTCATCCTCCTCCCGATTTACTTGCTTTACATCAAAAACAAAACATGCTACAACTTGGGAGCTTCGAGATCCTTGAGTACGGGTGATTAGTCGGGTAGTGGTGGGAGGCAAGGGGAGGAGAAGAATGTGATTGCATGACAGCAAGGGATTGGATGACGAAGACGAAGACGAAGACGAAGATATATGATATTTTGTCAATAATAAATTTACTTTTAACTTTATTTAGTTATACTGTCAATTTGTATTCACTCACAATTTTCTGTTTACTTAAGTAATTATTTTAGTTTTACATAAAAAAGAACTTCTTATATAGTAGAAAGTATATCGTACATATATAAAAAAGCTAAGGCATTGGCTGGACATGTTCAATAATATATATCGTTCTATACTTTTATTTATTTTTTATTGTGTTAGACGAATTAGGCATAGTCATATTATTTCTCCATTTTTCCACTCGACCGACCATTCCTCTACTCTTCTTCATCTTCTTTCCAGAAATCAAAAAATTTTGAATTATAATTTGCTTAATTGCACATGCTATTATTACGGGTTCATCGGTTCCTCGGACATCGACTTCCATTCTTGGTATTTTTGTTCTATTCTTTTAAGTATAATCTAAAATAAAATAAATTATATACATCTAATACATATTTCTTTTTTATTGAAACTAGCATTGCAAGTTTTTGTATACACGAGGTTTATGTAAGTTTCTTTTTATTTATCTTTTCATTTTGTGATTTTTTTTATTTTTTTTGGGTGAATTAATGAAATTTTGGAGAATTTAATACTTTAATTTGATTTGAATTGACAGAGAAGTCTATATTTTGAAATGATAAATTTGACTCAAATTAAGTCCAGCCGAGCAAAACTCCATCCAGCAGGAGCAGGAGCAGGAGCAGGAGCTCCGTGTTGCTAGCTCTTGTTTATTTAGGTTTTTTATCAGGTGATTAATATTTTGAAGTTTGGAGATTTGGTCTCTATCAAAGAGTTTACTTCATTTTTTATTTGATGTTTCAAAATTTCATGTCTAGATATGTTTAAATTATTAAATTATTCCTGGATGGTGGTTTCCTTAACTTCCAATAATGATAGGAGGTTTTCTCAAATACCACGAATCATGGATGAAGGTTTGGGGTTCTGTTTTTTCAATCTTGGATTTTATTTTTCGTTTTTCTTTTTTGAATTTGTTTTGTTCATGTTATAAATATTTTTTTCGATTAAAATTCTTTTTAATTCTTTTCCTCTTCATGATAAAACTTAAATTTTTAAATTTTAATTAAATAATATTTATATATTCTTTATTTAATTTTTGTAACTTTCTTTTGTTTAATTTATTTTATTTTTCTTATATATTTTTTGAAAATTATTTTAAATTTTTTTTCTTCATATTATAAATATTTTTTTAATTTGAAAAGAATTTTAAATTATTTTTAAAACGTAATTTTTTCACTCTTAATTAAAAAATAATATTTATTTTTAATTTTAATCCATAATTGGAGGTTTTTGAGGAACCTCCTATCATAGATGGAAGTTTCTAGTGGATGGAATTTGGCGCAAGTTGGGACACCTCGTTAAAAAAAAAAAAAAATTGTTTTCAGTGGATGGAGGTTTCGTTTTTCTTTTCTTGTTTTTTAATTTGTTTTATTCATATTATAAATAATTTTTTTCAATTTGAAATTCTTTTTTATTCTTTTCTCTTTATGATAAAACTTAATTTTTTTAATTTTAATTATATACTATTTACATATTCTTTATTTAATTTTTGTAACTTTCTTTTGTTTTGTTTTTATTATATATTTTTTGGGTTAATTTCACAAGCGATCACTGAACTTACGCGAAAATTACAAAATAGTCACTGAAGTTTAAAACTTTGAGTAATGGTCACTTAAGTTTCAGGACGCTTTAAAAAATGTCGCTAAAGTTTAAAAACTTGTAGAAACGGACACTGAAGTTTAAAAACTTTCGAAAATGGTCATTGAAGTTTAAAAACACTTTTTCAATTTTATGGACTACTTTTACGGCAACTTTTCGACCACTTTTGACCACTGATACCGTCGAATTTTGATACCGTTAAAAAACTCACAATGTTCTATTCAATTATGACCCAAAATCTCCATGTAACCCAAGGAATTCGATCGAAAAATCGCCCAAAAATTTGAAAATCTGCCCAAATTTTCAGATTTTTTAGACGGCTTTTGCGGCGATTTTTCGGTGACTTCCAACCACCAAAACTTGGAAAGTCCACAAAGTTCTCTTCAATTATTCAAAATCTCTCCCAAATTTCAAATGATTCGACCAGAATAAATCTAGAAAATCGACTATGCAGAAAGGCGAAAATCTTTCCAGATTCTGGATGCTAATTTTGTGGGTTTATTCCGACTAATCCTTTGAAGTTATTGGAAGATTTTGGGTGATAATTGAAGAAAAAATTATGGGCTTTTCAAAATTATCAAAATTCGACAGTTTTCGTGGTCAGAAGTTGCCGCAAAATTCGCCCAAAAAACTGAAAAATTTGCCCAGATTTTCGTCTTTTCGAGAGCCAACTTTGTGGGTTTATTCCGATCGAATCCTTTGGAGTTTAGGGGATATTTTTGGTAATAATTGAAGAGGACATTGCGGGTTTTTCAATGGTATCAAAATACGGCGGTGTTGGTGGTCGGAAGTTATCTAAAAGTTGCCTGAAAAATAGCCCAAAAAATCTGAAAAATCTACCCAAATTTTATTTTTTTGGATAGCCAACTTTGTGAGTTTATTCCAGCCGAATCCTTTGGAGTTTAGGGGAAATTTTGGATGATAATTGAAGAGAATATATTGAGCTTTCTAATGATATAAAAATCCGATGGTCTTGATGGTCAGAAGTCGTCGAAAAATCACCCAAAAAATCTGAAAATCTGACTTTTGCGACGATTTTTCTATAGAACCCCTTGGAGTTACGAGAAGATTTTGGATGGTAATTGAAGAGGACGTTGTAGGCTTTCCAGTGGTGTCAAAATTCGACGACTATGGTTGGAAGTGGTCGAAAAGTTGTCGCCCCAAAAAATTGAAAAAATATTTTTAAATTTCAATGATCATTTCTGCAAGTTTTTAAACTTCAATGATCGTTTCTGAAAATTTTTAAACTTTAGTGACTGTTTTCGAAAGCGCCCGAAAATTTAAGTGATCGTTACTTAAAGTTTTAAACTTCAGTGATCGTTTTGTAATTTGCATAACTTCAGATATCGTTTGTGAAATTAACCCTATATTTTTTTTAAATTGTTTTAAAATTTCTTTTTCTTTATATTAATATTTTTCGATTTAAAAAGAATTTTAAATCATTTTTAAAACATAATTTTTTCAATCTTAAAAATAAAATAATATTTTACTTTTACTTTTAATCCCAGATGGCACCTCCATCCACTGGATCCATGATTGGAGGTTTCTAGTGAATGGAGGTTTCATTTTTCATTTTTGTCTTTTAATTTTTTTAATTTGTTTTGTTCATGTTATGAACAATTTTTTTTGATTTAAAATTTTTATTAATTCATTTTTCCCCATGATAAAATTTAATTTTTTTAATTTTAATTAAATAATATTTATATATTCTTTATTTAATTTTTGTAACTTTCTTTTATTTAATTTGTTTTATTTTTATTATATTTTTTTTGAAATTTTATTAAAAAATTCTTTTTTCTTCATATTATAAATAATTTTTTTCGATTTAAAAAGAATTTTAAATTATTTTTAAAACGTAATTTTTTTCAATTCTAATTAAAAAAATATTATTTATTTTTTAATTTTAATCCGTGATTGGAGATTTTTGAGCTCCAAAACCTCCATCCATGATTGGAGGTTCCTAGTGGATGGAGGTTTCAATTTTATTTTTTTTTCAATTTCTTTTGTTCATGTTATGAATAATTTTTTTCTATTTAAAATTTCTTTTTAATTTTTTCTTTCTATTATAAAACTTAATTTTTTTTTCAATTTTAATTAAATAATATTTATATATCCTTTGTTTAATTTTTGTAACTTTCTTTTGTTTAATTTGTTTTGTTTTTACTATATGTTTTTTAAAAATTGTTTTAAAATTTCTTCTTTCATATTATAAATAATTTTTTTGATTTAAAAAGAAATTTAAATTATTTTTAAAACGCAATTTTTTCAATCTTAATTAAAAATATTTATTTTTAATTTTTATCCAATATTGTATTTTTAATTTTTATCCAATATTGGAATCTCTGAAGAAACCAAAACAACCGTCCATGATTGGAGATGGAGGTTTCGTTTTGGGTTTTTTTTTAATTTATTTTGTTCATGTTTTAAATAAAAAAAATTCTATTTGAAAAGAATTTTAAATTATTTTTAAAATGTAATTTTATCAAATTTAATTAAAAAGTAATATTTATTTTTAATTTTAATCCAAAATTGGAGGTTTTTGAGGAATCTTCAATCATGGATTGAGGTTTTTTCCATGATTGGAGGTTTCGAGGGGATGGAAGTTTATTTTATTTTTTATTTTTTTAATCATGTTATAAATAATTTTTTTCGATTTTAAATTCTTTTTAATTCTTTTCTCTCCATGATAAAATTTATTTTTTTCAATTTTAATTAAATAATATTTATATATTCTTTATTTAATTTTTGTAACTTTCTTTTGTTTAATTTGTTTTGTTTTTATTATATATTTTTTTAAAATTGTTTTAAAATTTCTTTTTTCTTCATACTATAAATATTTTTTTCAATTTAAAATTCTTTTATTTATTTTCATTTTATGATAAAATGTAACTTTTTCAATTTTTATTAAAAAATAATATTTATTTTTAATTTTAATTATTTCAATTTAATTAAAAAATTTATAATAATCTTTTTTTCTGTATTTGTCTGCTTCATCAATTAATTTTTTTTTTTAGGTAATAGAAAAACTCGAGAAACCTCCATGGTCCTAGATTTTATTTTTCGTTTTTACTCATTTATTTTTTATTTTTTTAAATTTTTTTCATGTTATAAATAATTTTTTTCGATTTAAAATTGTTTTTATTCTTTTCTCTCCATGATAAAATTTAATTTTTTAATTTTAATTAAATAATATTTATATATTCTTTATTTAATTTTTGTATCTTTCTTTTGTTTAATTTATTTTCTTTTTATTATATATTTTTAAAATTTTTTAAAATTTCTTTTTTTATATTATAAATAATTTTTCTGATTTAAAATTATTTTAACTATTTTCATTTTATGAGAAAATGTAATTTTTCAATTTTAATTGAAAAATAATATTTATTTTTAATTTTAATTATTTCAATTTAATTAAAAAACTTTATAATAATCTTTTTTTTTTTCTATTTTTGCCTCCATTTTTTTCTTTAATTTGTTAAATCATTTAGTTTCTTTTATTTATTTGTATTGGATTGAATATAGTGAAGTTGTCTGTAAAAATGAAAAAATATAACAGTGGAAGTGATAGTTGCAGTGAATCGACGTGAGAAAATAGAGAAATAATTAAAGATAACACAACGTCGTTTTTGCTTCCACGATGAAAAAAAAAATTGAAATTCTTTTCTATTAATGATAAAACTTATTTTTTTTCAATTTTAATTAAATAATATTTCTATATTCTTTATTTAATTTTCTTAACTTTCTTTTGTTTAATTTGTTTTGTTTTTATTATATTTTTTGAAAATTATTTTAAAATTTCTTTTTTCTTCATATTATAAATAATTTTTTGTTCGATATAAAATTCTTTTTAATTAAACTTTGAAAATTTTGAAGAAGTTTTCTCCCTTTATGATTATGCATATGTCTACATTATTTTCTAATGTTCTAATTACGTTTTTACAATCTTACCAAATTAGGTCTTCAAAAGAAGGTTGATACATGAAATTGCATCTAACATTTTAAGCCATAATTTACGATTATGCATAGTACCTGTCAACATGAAAAACTATTTTTAATGCAATAGTGTAAACATTGTTATGTTGCATATCTTAGTAATATTTCATTATTATAAACATAGTATGGATTAGGGGCAAAACTTGAATGTGCTAAATCATATTTAAGTTGAACTAATATATATAGAGAAGTATATTCTGCATAAGAAATTTTCCCACAAACTTTTGTACTGGAAAATGCCTAGTACAAGTATATGCAAATTCTCAAATGTTCATATGAAAAATAAAAAATATACAGAGAAAATTGATAAAAAATCAGTCAATTTCAAGAATTTACAAATACCTTTCAAATTTATAAAAGAATTTTTCTAACATGCAACGCACGTGCAATCACTAGTTCTTAAATAAGTTTCATATACGTGGTACATGAAACTTATTTTTCAATCTTACATTGTGGTATGGTATATTACACTATATTACACAACATGTTGTCATCGTGGCCCCATAGTGTATTACATTATGTTGTATTATGTTATTTCTTTTTTTACAATAGCCACCACTGTAGTCATCGTTGTCATCAGTTGTAAAATTTAGTGTTACATCATTGTCGTGCACACAACCACTTATAATATCTATTGTTACACCAACATCGTGAACAACGACCACTTGTAACACATGTTATTACACTATCATCATAAACACTCAGTTTTCATTATCATAATTATCATTGTCATTGTCATTGTCACTATCATTGCCACTGCCACTACTCGTAACATACTTTGTTGTCAACACAAATCTACAAACACTCACATTACGACAACCAAACAAAATTTAATACCACCATCACAACCATAACCATCGCCACCAACATACCGTTGACCTAATGGTTGACTTCTTGTTTTGATTATTACAAACAAATTGCATTTGATTCTAACAAATTGAATTTAAGTGATTGATAATAATTATTGCAAATTTATGACACGAGATCGAGAATCATGCAACGTTTGCGCAAAACAATATACATAGAAGATTTATGATTTAGGAAATGGAAAACGAGCCTTCACGCACCAAACTGCATTGATGGAAGAAACTGAAGACATTAGCTATAGATGCATTTGTATACTCAAGTGTAAAGATAAAACAATTTAATATTTCGCATCGATTATATCTCAAACAATTTTTATGCATGGGAATTCTCATGACAAACTTTACTTGCATAAAAATCATTTTCAAAAGAAAAGTAATTTGATTTTCACAATTAAACCTTTATGAAATTACGTATCTATATGAAGTATATAAGAAAACCGTTCAAATACGTTAAAGGAATTTTTTTCACGAAAAAGGAAAATTTGATGGGAAAATATAAGGCCCACCGGAGGTCCGGATGGGGCCTTCCGGATGTCCGGATGAGATGTCCAACGGTCACATTTTTTAACCGTTTGACAAACGGCTAGTTAATCTTCCGGATAACAAGCGAACGTTCGAATCACTTGTATGGATCTCCTGATTGATGGCTATAAATACCTCTCTTTATACCTCTTTCATAGCAAGCTTTTTACAACATTAAAGAGAGTTATTTATTGATCTTGTCTACCTTGTTTTTCAATCTTTAAGAGATCAAAATATTTATTTGTTAAAAAAACTCTTTAAGTGGGTAACTTTTTGAAAAATCATATATCTCAATAAAAGTTTTTTACACAACACTTGAGCTATATTCTTTGTGATTTATTGAAGTGTTTGTGCCTAATTCTCTTTTAATATTTAGTTGTATTCATACCATTTGTTAAGAGAGAAATCTTTCAATTGTAACTTTAATTTTCTTGTGGGTCGAGTTGAGGTCCCGGAAAGCTCAACGTGTAAAAGGATCGGTGCTCCTTAGTTACAAGTCACCGAAAGCATTGTAAGGATTGGATTGCACCATAAGTCAATCAAAGATAGTGAAAAAGGCCTTGCTCGTGACGGAGAGCTTGGTAACGGGGGACGTAGATCGTGATTGGATCGAACCTCCTTATTACATCGTTTGCACTCCTCTTTCCCTTCCTCTTATTATTTTTGTGTTGTCTTGTTTATTTATAGTTATTTACTTAAATTTGCGTTTATTTTAGAAAAAATTTTCAAATAACCAATTCACCCCCCTCTTGGTTAGTTATTCTTGGGCTTTCAATTGGTATCAGAGCTCGGTACTCTCTTTTTTTATTCTACAATCTTGAGTTATGGCTAACCAAGTTTTTCAAAATAGTGAGGGGCACTCTACAAATCGGCCTCCTTTCTTTAATGGTACACATTATAACTATTGGAAGGCTAGGATGAAGATTTATGTTCAATCTATTGATTACAACATTTGGGAAGTTATAGAATATGGTCCATATGCTCCTACTAAAACTATTAAAGTAGACGGTAGACCAAACCAAACTCTCCCCAAATCTAGAGAAGAATACGATGATGAAGATAAGAGAAAACTATCATTAAATGCCAAGGCTAAAAATCTACTTTATTGTGCACTTGATAGAAATAAATTTAATCGAACATGTGATTCGGCATATGATATTTGGCATGCTCTTGAAGTTACTCATGTTGGCACAAGTATAGTTAAGGAAACAAAGATAAACATGCTAGTTAAAAAATTTGAAAATTTCTTTATGAAACAAAATGAGCCTATTGTTGACATGATTACTCGTTTTACAGATATTGTAAATGGTCTTAAAGGTTTTGATCGTAAATTTACTAACGGTGAACTTGTGAGTAAAATGTTTAGGTCTTTATTAGAGGAATGGAATCCAATGAGGATGTTGATTGAGAATACTAAGGATGTAAATATATATCATTTGGAGGAGCTCTATAGCACATTAATGACCTATGAGCTAAACAATGTCGAGGTTAAGGAGAAAACGAGAAAAAGCAAGGAGGAATCTAAGGAAACTCTTAAAAGACAAATTTGAAGAAGGAACATCAAATGAAAAAATGAGCGATAAAGAACTTGATGATTTGGTATGATTGTGATAAGCCGGGTCACAAGAGAACTGAGTGTCCAAACAAAAAGAAAAATTTCAAGAAAAAATAATCCAAACCACATGGGATGATAGCGACGACGAAATACAAAATGGGAATGATAATCAAGATGAAGTGGCAACTATGTGCTTCATGGCAATCGAAGACGAAGTATGTTCTTATGATGAGCTTTCAATTTCTTATGATGAAATGCTTGAAAATTTTGAAAAACTTGATTTAAATCACGCTATTCTTAAAAAGAAAAACTTTATTTTGAATAAAAAAATTAAGAAAATCTCCGAAAAGCAAAAAGTGAGTTTTGATTATGACATTTTGATAAAAGAAAACATCTATTTAAAAGAAAATGTTAATGATTTAACACAAATCATCCATAAATTTACCGAAGGTCAGAAAAATTTTGATTTAATGCTCGGTAGTCAAAAGTGTATTTTTGATAAAGGAAGATTTGGATATAAACCCTCTTTAAAACAAAAATCACTCAAAAATACGTTTGTTAAGGCTTCAAATATTTCATGTAGCTTTTGTAATAAAAATGGACATATTGCTTTTAATTGTGTAACTAAAAAGAAATTATTCTTTGAAAACAAATACAAGTAGATACAAGAATTCACAAAAACTAACTATCAAGGACCCAAATTTGTGTGGGTACCAAAAGTCAAAACTTAATTTGTCTTTGTAGGTACAAAAGAAAATAAAAAGTAAATGGTTTTTGGATAGTGGATGCTCGAAGCATATGACCGGTGAACGATCATTATTATTGAATTTTCAAGAGAATGATGGAAGTCATGTGACCTTTGGAGATAATACCAAAAGTAAAATAATCGACATTGGAAACATTGGTAACCACTCATCCCCCTCTATCGAAAATGTTTTACTCATTGATAATCTTAAATATAATTTGCTAAGCATTAGTCAATTATGTGACAAAAGTTATAACATAAAATTCGATTCTTCCAAATGCCTTATTAAGGATGCTACATCGAAAGAGATAATTTTTATAGGAAGCCGAAGTAAAAATATTTATATTATAAACATTGAATTGGAAAATAACGAAAAATGTTTACTTAGCTTGAAAGAAGAATCATGGTTATGACATAGAAGACTTGGACATGTAAACATGGATCTTCTTTCAAAAATTTCTAAAAATTATTTTGTAAAAGGTTTACCAAATTTGAAATTTGAAAAAGATAAAATTTATGATGCTTGTCAATTTGGAAAACGAGTAAAAAGCTCTTTCAAACCAAAACTTTATACTTCAACCACAAAACCATTACAACTTCTCTATATGGATCTTTTTGGCCCCTCTAGGACGGCTAGCTTAGGAGATAAATATTATGCTTTTGTTATTGTGGATGATTTCTTAAGATTTACTTGGGTTATATTTTTAAATTTAAAAGAAAAAGCCTTGAAAACTTTTAAACATTTTTGTAAGAAAGTTGAAAATAAAAAAGGCTATTCTATTACAACTATTAGAAGTGACCATGGTGGAGAATTTGATAATGTTGGGTTTGATGATTTTTGTAAAGAACATGGATATGAACATAATTTTTCGGCTCCCAGAACACCTCAACAAAATGGTGTAGTAGAAAGGAAGAATTGTACATTACAAGAAATGGCTCGAACTATGTTAAATGAAAATAACTTGCCTAAATATTTTTGGGCTGAAGCCGTTAATACTGCTTGCTACATTATCAATAGAGTATTAATAAGTAAAAGGAAAACTAAAACTCCTTACGAACTTTGGAAAAATGGAATTCCAAATATTAGTTATTTCAAAGTTTTTGGATGTAAATGTTTTATTTTAAATACAAAAGACAATTTGGGGAAATTCGACTCCAAATTCGATATTGGAATTTTCTTAGGATATTCATCGACTAGCAAAGCATATAGAGTTTTAGACAAACGAACTCTAGTTGTTGAAGAATCCATGCATGTTACCTTTGATGAAACTAACTCATTTGATCGGGAGAAAGGAAGTGATGACGATGTAGGTTTGGAAGCTCCCTTCGAACAAATGAACATTAAAGACCAAAATAAGGAGACTCCAAATGAAGACATAGAAAAGTCCAATGCTCAAGAAAATGAAGCAAGACAAACCGAAGAACAAAGTGATCCCTCATTAAAAAAAGAATGGAGGTTTGTTCCAGCTCATCCCAAAGAGCTAATAATTGGCTATCCATCAAAAGGTATCACTACTAGAACCTCTTACAAAAATCATTCTGGTAGTTGTGCATTTATTTCTCAAATCGAACCTAAGAATTTCAAAGAAGCTGAGTTTGATGAGTTTTGGATTCTAGCAATGCAAGAAGAGTTGAATCAATTTGAAAGAAATCTTGTTTGGGACTTAGTCGCTAGACAAAACAATCAAACCGTTATTGGAACAAAATGGATTTTTAGAAATAAAAGAGATGAAAATGGAATAATTGTGCATAACAAGGCTAGATTAGTGGCCCAAGGTTACAATCAAGAAGAAGGTATCGATTTTGAAGAAACATTTGCACTAGTAGCTAGATTATAATCCATTCGTATGCTTCTTGCATTTGCATGTTACAAAGATTTTACCCTTTATCAAATGGATGTTAAAAGTGCCTTTTTAAATGGTTTCATTGAAGAAGAAGTTTTTGTTGATCAACCTCCCGATTTTAAAGATCACAAGTATCCGGATCATGTATTTAAACTCAAAAAGCTCTTTACGGGTTGAAACAAGCTCCTAGAGCTTGGTACGAACGGTTAAGAATATTTCTTCTATCAAATGGTTTTTCGATTGGAAAAGTAGATACTACACTTTTTATAAAAACTCATAAAGATGATATGCTAATTGTTCAAATTTATGTTGACGATATTATTTTTGGTGCTACAAATATACATCTGTGTGAGGAATTTTCAAAATGTATGAGTAATGAATTTGAAATGAGCATGATAGGTGAGTTAAAAAAATTTCTTGGCCTTCAAATTAAACAAATGAAAGAAGGAATTTTCATAAATCAAAATAAATACATATTAGACATGCTTAAGAAATTTGACATGCATGACATCAAGCCTATGAAAAATTGCCCATTTTAATCGGTAAGAATGTTGATTTTATGGATTTTACAATAGAAGTTCCCGCTTTTCATATTGAAGAATGTTTTGAACGTATGGGATGGATAACCGTGACCATGATGGAACAACGCGCTTATCCACGCCTTATGAAAGAATTTTATCAAAACATAAATTTTACGACACATTCAAACGAAATCCCTTGCTTTGTTAAAAACGTTCGGTTTACAATTTCAAAAGTGTTGATTCGTCAACTACTCAATCTCGAGCCTTGTAACTTAGAAGTGTTTTTACATAAGTCTCCACCAACCATAGAAGGCTACGATCCTTCTGAGGCATGTTGTCGTGTTACGGGGAAAGACTTAAAAAACATCACAAAAATTAGTGCACATCAATTAACAGTTTCATGCAAGGTTTTGCAAAATATAATTGCTCACATTATTTTTCCCCGCAAAGGTCATCGAGACGAAGTCAATCACTTCGATCTCTTTGTTTTGGATTCTCTACTAGTCGGGCGTAAAATTAATTTTCCTACTATTGCACTTGACCTTATGAAGCTTGTGCATGCATCACGACACACCAAAGCTTTACCTTACGGGATGCTTTTCACAAAAAATTTTAAGCATTTTAATGTTTCATTGGACGGTGAAGATTTTATAAAATTATGCCCTACTGATACTATTAACATTCAGACTTTAAAACGGATGAAAATAGTAAAGGAACATGGGCAATGGGTGGCTCATACGAAAGGGTTCGATCTTACCTCCGGTCCATCCACTCTCCCATTTGAAGATGAAGCTGAATTAGACGAAGAAGTACCCGAAGTTCCTGCTCCCACATCTGACATTCCAGGCTCAAGTGTGCCTCCTCCTTCCCGAGAGCGCTCCACATTTACTGAGGAGCAATATAATTTCCTCCATGGGCGGATTGATTCTCTTACTTCTTCGGTCGACGGCATGGGTAGCCTACTTCTCCAGATGCAGGCTCAGCAAATATCTATCCAGGACCGACAGCTCAAGATGCAGCAGCAACAACTTGAGATGCAGCAGCGACAGGCTGAGATGCAGGCTCAGCAGACTGTATTTTTCACCTAGTTTTTTGCTAGATTTCCTCCTCTGCCCCCACCTCCGACCCCTTAGTTTATTTTCTTACCTACTATTATTCTCATGTTAGTTGTTATCTATTGCTCTTTTGGATGGTTGACTTCTTAAATGATATTGTTATGACTATTTGACCTATTATATCTTTTTGCTTATGCCAAAAGGGAGAAGATGAGCAGATGATCATGCTACATAGGAACAATATAGTAAGGGGAAATGTTATTAAATGTTATATGCATGTTGATAGGGGGAATATTACTTGCAATATACAAAATTATGCTCTTGATTATTTGATGCAAATTCAATTTGTTCAATATTTATTTTACAAAAATCATCTTGTTTGTCATAATCAAAAAGGGAGAAATTGTTGACCTAATGGTTGATGTAATGCCCCGATCCCTTGTGGACCGGAACGCTACTTACTTTACTTAACTAACCGGTGGTTTAGTTATAGGAGAATATGTTTTAGCGGAAGCTTAATTTTTACAATGATAATTTTAACAACAATCTTTCGAGTACTTTAAATAAAACACTGAATAAAAAAATAACAGAACGTAATTTATTTGAAGAAAACACAACTTGTTCTGGCGTTCAGCGTTATTCAAATACTTTAAAGAAATAACATTGAAAACGTTCACAAAAATAAATCTAAATAATTTGTTCACCGGATTTTCCATGGGCTCGTTGCACCACTCTCCATCTTTTCCATCATCCAGGCCCAAGGTAGAATCATGTCAATCTGTAGAGAAGGGGTTAAACCCGTGAGTTAAAAAACTCAATAGATATCATTGGTGCATTCGTGATCAAGCTATACATTTCAAAGTTGTAACTTTAGAAACCTTTTCATAGTAGGATTTCCGATTGAATTCCAAACACGTAGAGTCATAACTTAACACGACGCCTCGATCGGGAGTACATGCCGTACCCGGAGGTACCATTAGACATGGAGGTGTATGCCGTATCGAAGGTACCATTAGACATACAAATATTAACGTAAATCTTCATTTGCTAGAAACTTATAATTTAACACGAATTAACACTTTGCACCTCTACCTACCTTGATTGATGCTTTGAACCTTGTTGAAAAATACACTCCTTTGATGTTTAAAAAAACACTCCGTTGAGAATTGATGCTTGGAAAATACTTCTTGATGGCACCAAAACTTCTAGTAAAAACTAATTTTCCTCCCTCTCCTTTCTCTTTTTTTCCTAGACTTGAAAACTCTCTCTTTTATGCTTAGAAACTTTTGTTTTGGTGTGAAAAATGTGTATGCATTGGGGCCTATTTATAAGTGAAAATTTCACAACTTAAGAGCAAGTGATGGGTCTAATACTCATTAATACGGGTGCCATTTATGTGGGAGTTATAGGTTTAAGAAGGTGTTAGAAAATCGTGTAGGAATTTGACTTTTCATATTCCGCGTACTTCGGTTGATACTGTACAGCCTTTAGTATTTCTATCATAACTTCTTCTCCCGATATCCGATTGAGGTAATTCAAAGTGCGTTGGAAAGCTAACTCAAAGAGCTACAACTTTTTTTTAGATATCATTTTCCAAATCGAATGTTTTCTATGTCGTAAATGGGTTTTAAATGAGACTAAAAATCTAAATTATACTTTAGCCATCCAATATTCATGTTTTAGTGCCACTAAGGTGTTTAAAATAATTTGGGGTTCTACAGTTGACTTCTTGTTTTGATTATTACAAACAAATTGCGTTTGATTCTAACAAATTGAATTTAAGTGATTGATAGTGATTATTGCAAATTTATGACACGAAAGATCGGGAATCATGCAACCTTCGCGCAAAACGATATACACACAAGATTTACGAATAAGGAAATGGAAAACGAGCCTTCACGCACCAAACTGCATTGATGGAAGAAACTGAAGACATTAGCTATAGATGCATTTGTATATTCAAGTGTAAAGGTAAAACACTTTAATATTTCGCATCGATTATATCTCAAACAATTTTTATGCACGGGAATTCTCATGACAAACTTTACTTGCATAAAAATCATTTTTAAAAGATAATTAATTTGATTTTCACAATTAAACTTTTTATGAAATTACTTATTTATATGAAGTATATAATAAAACCGTTCAAATACCATAAATGACTTTTTTTCACGAAAAAGGAAAATTTGATGGGAAAATATAAGGCCCATCTGGACCCGGATGAGATGTCCAACAGTCACATTTTTTAACCGTTTGGCAAACGGCTAGTTAATCGTCCGGATAACAAGCGAACGTCCGAATCACTTGTCCGGATCTCCTCATTGATGGCAATAAATACCTCTCTTTATACCTCTTTCATAGCAAACTTTTTACAACATTAAAGAGAGTTATTTATTAATCTCGTCTACCTTATTTTTTAATCTTTAAGAGATCAAAATATTTATTTGTTGAAAAACTTTTTGAGTGGGTAACTTTTTAAAAAATCATATATTTCAATAAAAGTTTTTCACACAACACTTGAGCTATATTCTTTGTGATTTATTGAAGTGCTTATACCTAATTCTCTCTTAATATTTAATTGTGTTCATACCATTTGTTAAGAGAGAAATCTTTCAATTGTAACTTTGATTTTCTTGTGGGTCGAGTTGAGGTCCCGAAAAGATCAACGTGTAAAAGGATCGGTGCTCCTTAGTTACAAGTCACCGAAAGCATTGCAAGAGTTGGATTGCACTATAAGTCAATCAAAGATAGTGAAAAAGGCATTGCTTGTGACGGAGAGCTTGGTAACGGGAGACGTAGATCGTGATTGGATCGAACCTCCTTATTACATCGTTTGCACTCCTCCTTCCCTTCCTCTTATTATTTTTGTGTTGTCTTTTTTATTCATAGTTATTTGCTTAAACTTGCGTTTATTTTAGAAAAAGTTTCAAATAACCAATTCACCCCCCTCTTGGTTAGTTATTCTTCGGCTTTCACATACCACCCCCACCTATCACCTCCATCTGTACCACCATCAATATGCTACATAGTCCCCTACCTCCCATGACTACCTCCAAATCACGAATACAAAAACAAAAATAATACAAATAAATTACGACGATGGTGGAGGTGGCGTGGTGACATTGGTGAAAAAGATAAATAATATAAATGATTTATACTCGTACATGAATGAATCTTCAACCTAAGGTAGTAGTTTCAGGTAAGAAGAAGTTTGGATGAGGTTACATTGATGGCGCATGATTACGCCCAAAAAATAACGCGGTAGTGATAGTACAGCTTTGAGGTGTCGATTCCGCAGAAAGATGAAAAATCACTCAAAGAATCTAAAAGGTGGATGGTCTCTCGAAATGTGTAGTGGGATTTATTTATTGATAAGAATGAAATATAAATATCAATGGTTGAACTAGTAAAACGCCGGAATCCTCTAAATTGGTTTGGATCATTCAACATTATCAATTCATGCTTATAACTCAATTAAAGATGTTAAACTTAACTCTCTAATTGAAAAATATAAATTTAAGCACCAATTCATTTCAATAGTAATTCTAAAGATTAAAGTTTCTAAAACACATTCCCACATTTAATTATTGAAATTAGATTCAAAAGCGACCATATACATCAAGCAGAAGATAGTAGAGAATCACATCAATAACATTAATTAATTGAAATTGAAATTCAACAAATATTTCAATTGTTTGATAAAAAAGCATGATTGAATCTATGAAAAATCTAATAAATATTAAACCAATGTCAAATCACATTCAAGATATGGGAATTTAAATTCTAGAATTGTTTAACAATGAAAATACTAGACTTCATGAATTAAAGGATGTTGAAATCACCAAAATCGATTGAGTTCCTTCGTGGCTTCACCAAGATTGTTAGTTTTCCATGGAGTTTCTTGTGCCAAAGATGAGAGAAAAGTGTATAGGGACGTTCTCCCTATTTTGGACGAGTTCTTGGACTTATATATTGTGTACAATATTTGTTTCCATATGTATTTGACTCAAACTATGAAACTAGAATTTGCATCTCGAGAATGAACTATGCGACCACATAGAAGAAAGTCATGCAGTCGCATAGTACAACTATTTTTCAGCCCTGAACTTCTCTAGAGCCTTGTATGCAACCGCATGATTTTTTTATTATGCAACCGCATAGTTCAACTATTTTCTCGTCGGATAGCTTTCGGTATTTTAGCCATAACATTCTCTTTTGATGTTCGATTGAGGCGATTCAAAGTTCATTGTAAAGCTAACAAAAAGAGTTACAATTTTTTTAGAAATAGCTCTTTCCCAATTCGGCCGTTAACTGGGTCAAAAATGGATCTCAATCTTCAGTTGAAAATCTAGAGTATTCTTATGTCGTTGAAAATCAATTTGTGAAAATGTTATTGTCATACTTTGCTTCTTTTGACTTCCAATTGACTCATAGTTTTCTGGAATCATCATTCCATCGCCCGTCACATCTTTGATTTATTTGCAACTTGGTCCTTGAACTTTCACTTGCTTCCATTTTGATCCCTTTTCGCTCTTTCTACCAAATTCCACCATATTCATCCATTTGCATCCTAAATCAAAATATAAAGGTATTTAGAACATTTAGACATTGATATTATAAAAGAGCAAAAATTAATGGATGAAAGCTTAACAATTTGTGCTATTATCAACACACAACGATGGGTACGATTGTTGATGGCAAACATGTCCGATTTTGAATTTGGAAGAGGATGGTGGTCAATGATGTGATTGTGATTGATGGTGGCGAAAAGCGTGGTGGGTGCGGCTATGTTGGTGGAGGAGGACATGTTTCTAGGGCGAGTCAAAATTTGGTTTGGATAAATTTTGATTTGACAAGTAAAACAGTATTTTGTATTTACAACGAAAAAAAAAAATGAAAGAGGGGAGAGAGAAGTTTGGAATTTCCTAACGAAATAGGGTAATTATCGTAATATTTCCTATTTGATTTTATTGATACCAAATTATTTTATATACGTACCACATTTTAATTATCTTAAAGGTCCATAACATTTATTTATTATCACAATTATGTGCTTAACTCTTTCCATTGCATTTCTTAGTTTCAACTTCTTATACATGTTGTCCCTAATGATGGTTTTTATCCAAAAATTATGTGAGCGTGCTTTTAAAATAAGGGATAAATATTTAGATGTAATTTTAGATTTTTTTTATGCATATTTAAAAAAAAAAAAAACGAGGGACAAATAAGTTATGATGTAGCCCGCTTAACAATTTTTTTGACGGACATCACGTTAGGGACAAGAAGTAATAATTAATGAAAATTTTTCTGATAAAAATGCAATGGGAGAATATTTGAAACATAAATATAACAATAAATAAATGTTATGGACTTTTTATGCAATTAAACTTTAGTGCACTTATAAAACAATGTGATGTAAATGTATATTTATTATCTGATGGGGAGTAAAATTAGAGTTTTAGTATATTTTGATAAAAATTGAAGATATATGTGATTGAAATGTTGTGATCCCATGAGGAATGACAATTCGAACTGTCAAAATCGAAAACCACGATTAATCGAATTGAATAGGGCGAGAAAAAAACCCAAACAGATGGCACAATGAGGTGGATATGGTATTTGATTTTAATGTCCTGGTTCGAGGCGAGGCGGGACGGGCATGGTATTTACGCCGACGATTGCCCCGAACCAATTACCCGTTAAAAAAAATTAATTGGATAATTGAACTTTCCACTATTCTTTTTATGATTTTGTCCAACCCAAAATTTTGGCTCATTACTAACCCGCTAAGTCCAACTAACCTAACCTAGGCCTCATTTGTTTTCCATTTATGTAAGAATGAGAATGAAAAATATAGTAGTTACGGATCCCATATAAAAGATAGAAATTCAAATATTTTTCATTTCATTAGGGAAAGAACATGAAACAAAAAGGGGCCTAGTAACCCTACACCCTACTACACAAATATTAAACATATATGGAAATTGCATTTGGGAATTGGAATATTGTTTGCATTTTCATTTGGGATATTATTTGTTAAATTGGCTTAGTATTGTGTTTTTGTTTTCATTTACTTTTTGTTTTTCAATTTGACGGCTAGACTTATGAAAAATAATTTATTTTCGTGGTTATTAATCGCTCTAATCGAGTCGAATTGAACCAACTTACGTATTTATGGTGCGATTATGATATAGCTAAAAAATTGGACGTTCAGTGATTATTTTGGTAGAACCGACCCCTACTGTCATTCACAATGAGGTCCACACTTCAAGTTTTTAAACGCTCCGCGTTGCTCAACGGTCATCTCTTCTAACGGCTCTATTCAATCAGCATTTGAACCAAATCATCTCGCTGTCTCTATACTCTCTCTCACACACAAACACACAGATAACCAACTGTTTGTAAATTGTAATCTTCAAAAAAAAATTTACTCAGAATTTCTATAGAAAATTGAATTATCGAATCATGTTGAAGTCCAATGCTGAAATCTCAGAGAACAGATACTTGGGAAGCATATCTGCCTCCGTCTCACCATTCAAGAATTTATTTCCTAAATCGAAGCAAAACATGAATTTGACACGCCGTGCGAAGTCCAAATCGAACAGTGAAAACATTGCACCTCCGGATCCAAACATTCAGATCAGCGATCCTCCACTGTCAGGTTCAATTTCATTACCCAAAAATTCACCTAGAAAACCCTTAGTAAATTCCCATAAAGTAGAAGATACCACCTCCGTGTTGGAAGATAAAGCACCCAAGGCCCCAGATACAACTGTCAAGGTACTTGAACTTGACTCTTACTTTTTCCATTTTATGAATCCTAGACAGTGAAATTGGTTGAATCTCGAATTGATTATATTTTTAGGTTAAATCACGTTATTTTTCTCATCTGATTATTTCGATGGGATTTTTCCTGAATTCTATACTCCAATTAGGTTTGGTACCTAAATAGTGAAAATGTTGAATTTTAATTTTATGGTTAACTGTTTAGGCTATAATTTAAACGTGTTTGATTTTTTGGGCTTGTGGATAGGTTGTGGCGAGATTAAGACCCACTAATTACAGTGGAGGTGGATTTCAGACAGTTAGAAAAGTTTCTAACGATTCAGTATCTGTTGGTGCCAGAAAGTTCACCTTCGACGCGGTTTTCGACTCGAATTCAACTCAGGTTTTAGAATCATTTCCAAACCTTTTATTTTTTTCTCTCCAGTATTCAATTTCTAAGTTTACCAACAAATAATTTTGAATGAATGTGGAAATCGAGATTTCAGGTTGTTTCTATTGAATTAATTTTAAAAAAATATAAACATCTAGTTTGATTTATGAAGTTGTGGATCTGTAATTTTTAGGAGGAAGTATATCAATCAGTTGGTGCCCCAGTGGTGAAGGATGCATTGGCTGGCTACAATATATCGCTCTTGGCTTATGGGCAGGTAGCTTTGGCTGACTTGCAATCCATTTATGCTGTGTCAATCTGTTTATCTTGATGCGATTTGGCTTGTGTTTTACTAGACTGGCAGTGGAAAGTCTTACACAATGTGGGGTCCCCCCAGTGCTATGGTTGAGGGTCCATCAGATAGTGGACTTCAGGGTATTGCACCACGCATTTTTCAAAGTCTGTTCTCTGAGATTCAAAAGGTAAGTTATATCTCTCAGTTGACTAAGAAAAATGGGATCTGGTGATGTGGGAGTTGGGACTGATTGTTGTTTGATTTTTTTATTTATTTTTTAATGACTCAGGAGCAAGAGAATTATGAAGGCAAACAGATAAATTATCAATGCCGGTGCTCGTTTCTTGAGGTAATTATTTTCATTCTCCTAATAAGCGTTAATGAAAAGTGTGTTATATCATTGCATTGACTGCATTATGTATGATTTGCTACTGCAGATATATAATGAGAAAATTGGAGATCTACTGGACCCGACGCAGCGAAATCTAGAGGTGCAATTTATCTCTTTTTTTTCAAAAGAGACAGTAAAAGAATCTCTAATTATATTGTCAATATGTTAAGGCATTTTTTATGTACACATTATGATATAACTAGAAGGTTCAAATTTTACAGATAAAAGATGATGCCAGAAATGGGTTTTATATAGAGAACTTGACTGAGGAGTACGTAACCAGTTACGAGGATGTCATCCAAATCTTAATTAAGGTAGCAAACATGAAGACTGTCAGAATTTTGTACTTCATTTGGTCGACTTGCTAGCATATTAAATGTCATTGGCCTGGATGTTTATGGCAGTTTTCTTTACCACTTAAAGTTAGAGTTGGTTTTATACTGCAGGGGCTTTCGAGTAGAAAGGTTGGTGCTACAAGCATAAATTCCAAGAGTTCAAGATCACATACTGTATTCACGTTCATAATTGAGACCTGGTGTAAGGTAACATTGGCAAAGTACAATAGTTTCAAGTAATTTTAGAAATTGTCTTAACATAATCTTCTTTTGGAACTAAATTTTTGTTGTTACTTAGAGAAAATTCACTTCGTAGCTCTCCACTTTGGTTTATGAGCCTGAATAAAATCATAGTTGTTTTATGCTGAAAGCTGGTAGTCATGAACGAGTCAACCTTAAATTAAAAATCATTCTTTATGCAAGCATTTCATACTTTTTTTAATATCCAGTTTGACTTTTGCTACAAATATTTACTTTCTTTCAATACAATGCCCAGGAATCCTCATCAAAATGCTTTGGGAGTTCCAAGACTAGTAGAATCAGCATGGTAGACCTTGCTGGTTTTGAGAGAACTTTACTTGATGATGCTAGCAGACAGCTTGTAAAAGAAGGAAAGTATGTAAAGAAGTCCACGTCACAACTCGGGTATGAGCAATGAACATCTTTGAAGCATAAATGAGATTGTCATTATGGTTGTCTAGTGTTTGTTTCTCCTTATATGCTTAGTGTTTTTTTTTTCCTTTCCTTTCTTTTTAATAGATTGCAATATTCCTAGCTATTTTAGCACATATGCGCAGTTATCAGATGTCAAGTGACTGCTGAACACCTTGAAACCTCATAAGCATTTAATGTCCCCTAAGACTAAGGTGGTGTCACCGGTCAGAAAATGTTGGCATAAAAAGTTATCAATGTGTGAAGAAATAATTTACTTGCAGAATGATAATAAAGACGAGAGTAGTTATGATGATAGCAAGGACAATAAAAAAATTAATGTACAATACGTTTTTGTGATAATCTTATGTATTCCTTTTATTGTATTTTTATGGTTGTATTGATCTAATTCTTCAGAATCTGATGTATGGTTGCACATGAAATATACTAATTCACATACATTGACTAAAAATCTCTCTGATTACTGCAGGCACTTAGTAAACATCCTTGCACAGAGAAGTAATTCTGGGAGAGCCGAAGATGTTCCGTATAGAAGTTCTTGTCTAACTCATGTGTTGAGAGAATCATTTGGTGGCAATGCCAAACTCTCCATTATGTGTGCCATTTCTCCTGATAACAGGTACTGGACAATACAAACCTTTTTAATACAAGAAAAATGTGTAATATGGTCTTGGGGACGGATGTTCATAATGAAGAAAACTGATGCATGTAATTTTGGTTTTAATAAAATTCTACACATCTGGATATTGATAAATGACATGTTTCATTTTGTGTCTTCCATTTTTCATCTTTTTCTTCTTCCCCAATTCACACCGTTTTCGTGTAATCGAATAACCTATTTCTTTCCATGAAGGAGCAATAATGAAACAATAAGCACACTTAGATTTGGACAGCGGGCGAAGCTCGTGAAGAATGAACCTGTAATAAATGAAATAACAGAAGATGATGTTGATGATCTCAGCAACCAGATTCGCCAGCTGAAGGTACTTTTACTTGATCCTACGGGAGCCATTTTTCTATTAAGAAGTTATTTTTTGAACTTAAAATGTCTTGGATCAATGCAGGAAGAACTTATAAAAGCTAAGTCCATTTCACGCAACTCATTCACTAGCAATCAAAGGAACTTCAGAGGACGAAGTGTTCGTGAAAGTGTGAATCAGTTAAGACTGAGCCTGAATCGTTCACTGATCTTACAATGCGAAGACAATGATTCTGAAAAGGAAATACCCGTCAACGAGGATGATGTAAAAGAACTAAGATTTCAGATTGATAATTTACATAGATCACATGAAGAAAATTCTGAGAACAGAGATTGCAATCAATTATACTCTGCAGAAGGTTGTGAGACAGATCAGGCCTGTGAACATTACTTGAGCTGTTCAGAAGAAAGCGACTGTGAAGAAATTAGTTCAAGAGTATCTCAATCAGAAATTCCAGATTTAAACAACACCATATCAGCAGGTGACGTCGATAGTATCCTGAAGAAGTCAATGGCCATTCATCCTTCATCAAGCAGTAGCTTGTCAATCAGTGAATGCCCTCATCGTGCAGTCCTCCAAGGTCCTGTGTTCTCCGAGTCTCCAAAAATAAGTACTCAAAGGAAAAGAACAGTGTTCTCACCAAATCATCGGTCGAATCACGATGTTGTGACATCCAAAAGTCTGGATGTCGGACAGTCGAATCAACAACATGATCATATTAAATCCTCTGTAAGGTCTTCTAGAATATTTCCAAGCCCAACTGAATCCTTAACTGATAGCTTGAACAGAGGCTTACAGATCATTGACCACCACCAGGAGAACTCTGCATCAACTAGATCATTATCTTCCTTCTCTTTTGAACACTTTGCACTCAAATCTTGTCCAACAACTGAAAAGGTCTATGCCTCTGTTCAAACCTCACCACATGACGAACAATCTTCAGATGCACCCTTTGCTTCCTTTGTCTGTATGACATGCCGGGGGAGAGAAATTTCTACCTCTAATGAAGCCAAGGATAGTATAAATTCATGGATGGTTCCAGTGGACAGATCAGGGAGTTTTAATAGATTATCTACTCAAGTGACCAGGGTATGTCAATTATTATATCATAATTTCTGTTTGTGCTATCAGTTAATTTACTTTTCTTTCCATTGTCCTCTTTTAGCTTGATGTAGAGAGAGATTTGGCTATGGCTATTAAAAGAGAGAAGTTCTCACCAAATCATCGGTCGAATCACGATGTTGTGACATCCAAAAGTCTGGATGTCGGACAGTCGAATCAACAACATGATCATATTAAATCCTCTGTAAGGTCTTCTAGAATATTTCCAAGCCCAACTGAATCCTTAACTGATAGCTTGAACAGAGGCTTACAGATCATTGACCACCACCAGGAGAACTCTGCATCAACTAGATCATTATCTTCCTTCTCTTTTGAACACTTTGCACTCAAATCTTGTCCAACAACTGAAAAGGTCTATGCCTCTGTTCAAACCTCACCACATGACGAACAATCTTCAGATGCACCCTTTGCTTCCTTTGTCTGTATGACATGCCGGGGGAGAGAAATTTCTACCTCTAATGAAGCCAAGGATAGTATAAATTCATGGATGGTTCCAGTGGACAGATCAGGGAGTTTTAATAGATTATCTACTCAAGTGACCAGGGTATGTCAATTATTATATCATAATTTCTGTTTGTGCTGCCATCAGTTAATTTACTTTTCTTTCCATTGTCCTCTTTTAGCTTGATGTAGAGAGAGATTTGGCTATGGCTATTAAAAGAGAGAAGGAGCTTGACAGTATTTGCAAGGAGCAAGCAGCTAAAATAGAGCATTTAAATCTATTGGTAATAAATTCTTGTACTCAATAAACTTTCAAACCTGCTTAATTATAATATACACATTTCTGATAAACCGGTTTATTGCAGCTAAAGAAATGCAATTGCAAGACAAATGAGAATTCTACCAATGAGCACAAAATTGAGAAATGCAACTCACCAATTAATGAAAATAAGGTTAGGAATTTTACTATTCTTCTGAATGGTAATGGTTCTTTTGTCATCTATGCTTATTATCTGTGTTCTTGTGCATATCTATTCGTTCCTTCACAGCTTCTGACATGGGATGGTCAAGGAAATCATGAGCCGGAGGTTATAAAGGAGAAGTGTGAAATAAAAGAAGGCCAGGAAGAGTTGAATCTTAGCAGGGGGAACGAATCCTTTGATGTGGAAGAGAGGGAAGCACTTCTCAAAGAAGTTGAAATTCTAAGGAGCAAATTGCAGTCATATACTGTTACACCTACAGACAGATCAGTTGACAGACTCAAATCCTCTTTGTTGTTGCAATCAATCCAGTTGAGAAGAAGTAGTGCATGTGCTCGAGGTAATAGTGAGGAAGAAATTGAAAAGGAAAGAAAAAAATGGATGGAAATGGAAAGTGATTGGATTTCATTAACTGATGAATTGAGAATTGAAATCCAATCTAACCGTCAACGAGCAGAGAAGGTGGAGATGGAGTTGAGATTAGAGAAAATCTGTACAGAGGAATTGGATGATGCACTCAAAAGAGCTATCACTGGGCATGCCAGACTGGTCGAGCACTATGCTGACCTGCAGGAGAAGTACAATGACTTGGAGGGAAAGCATCGAACAATTATGGAAGGTATAGCAGAGGTGAAAAGGGCAGCTGCAAAAGCAGGAGCCAGAGGTTGTGGTTCTCGTTTTGCAAAGTCACTAGCACGGGAGCTTTCAGCTTTGAGGATGGAAAGGGAAAGGGAGAAGAAGCTGCTGAAAAAGGAGAATCAGAGTCTTAGAATTCAGATCAAAGACACTGCAGAAGCTGTACATGCTGCAGGTGAACTACTTGCTAGGTTGAGGGAAGCTGAGGAAGAGACTTCAGTGGCTGAGGTAACTATATTTAGGTCATGTTTTCCCATGATCCTCATTTCTTTTTTCTTGGAAATACAGCCTTTGGTTGCTGAGATCATATATACTCTCCTGTCTTTCATTCTGAAAGAAAAGGCTACCTCATTTATGATTGTTTCCAGTACGGAAGTTTCTTGATGTTGAAGACATAAATTAAATTCATCCCTTCTACAATAGCTTAAACTTTTAGATGAGGTGGAAAATGGCATATGTCTCCAGAAGGCTGTCAAATCCCATTTCTTAATTTTTCCCCCTATCTTTGCAGGAGAAGAATACTATGATCCAGGAAGAGAATGAAAATTTAAAGAAACAAATAGAGAAACTGAAGAGAAAGCACAAGATGGAGATGAGCACGATGAAACAGTATCTTGCAGAGAGCAGATTGCCTCAAGCAGCATTACAGCCTCTTTATCATGAGGACTCCGATTTAATACACCAAGATACAACCCCAATCCCTGACGATGATCAATCTTGGCGAGCCGAATTTGGAGCAATATACCAAGAACATTACTGAGTCAATTGATAATCATCATACTAGGAGGAAAACATAAAAGTGCATTGGACCCTGCTTAGGTCCCTGCATTCATACACTTCTCTCCTGTACTTGCTTGTGAAGCTCTGCTGTACATCTTTTACATTTCATTTTTTAGCAATTTGATTTATGTTGTTAGATGGACACTATTGTGTGTATCAAAAAAAAATCTGTCCGTTGTAAAAGTAAATAACTGCATTGATTTTTGTTTGCTAACAGTAAAACTAAATGAAAGTTACTTTTTCGAGTTAGAATTTTTATACCTGTATTGACAACATATCTTTGTCTCTTACAAAACTAAATATCTGCTTTCATGTTTGTTCTTCTTATTAGATCATGTTTGGCTAACATTGAAAATAACTGTAAGTTACTTTTTCAAGTTAAAAATTGTCACTTTCTTTTTACTTTTATAAAATGTTATTTATTTTTGGAAAATAAATGTTGCATTTATAATGAATTCGAGTCCAAATCTCATTTTAGATAGTACATAACAATTGACAGCTTGTTTGGGAGCGATTTTTTGCCTCAAAGCCGTCATATTTGACTTCTTCTCTTACAGGTGGACCTTACTTTTCTCCTAATGATCAAAAAATCAATTTTTAAAATCACTACCAAACAGCTCTGAAACTGACTAGTTATTTTTATTTGAGAAAGGTTGAGGACTAATGGTGCAATATTGTCGTTGTAAAAAGAAGTGCAATGCGAGACGACGACGTAGTGCTGTAAGGGTATATGCGAACAAAATATCTCATCACAAAAATCCTAAAAAGTTTCAGAAGTAGATGTTGAAAGCGTTTGTATTCACCGAAAATTAGGGTTTATATTTTTTAAAGATGTCGACGCCAGCGAGCAATCCGAGTTCCGACTCCGACTCCGACTCCGAAGTCGAGAACCTTCCAACTCCTATTTCTAACTTGTCTTCTGACGCACTAACTGCCAGCACTACAGCCAATCCGTCCAGTCCGCCACTCGTTTGCCTTCTTCGTTTCGCCGGTGACTCAGCCGCCGGCGCTTTCATGGGATCCATTTTCGGCTACGGTAACCTAATTTTTGGTTGTTTTACTATTTTATTTGTCTTTTCTTTCCATGTTTAGCTATTTAAGTAGAGTGTACGTGTGATGGTTTAAAGTTGGGGTATTGTGACAATTCACCGAGGACTGCAAAATTAAGGAAAAATTCACCGTTTGGCACTAATGGAATATTTTTCTGGAAAAATTAAGATAAAAATTTTGTTAGTTATATTGTCCAGAGTACTGCCAAACATGTAATAGCAGTTCAATTGTATATGCCTGTATGAATTGCTTCTCATACACATGGAGAATTGCTTTGTATTATTAACGCTCAATTGTGAAAGCCAGACCCCAAAAGCTAGTTAATTAGGTCAGAGAACCAAGCCAATATAAACCACACAAAGGAAGCTTACACTTCCAATGTGGGTTTTAGGTGCCCATGAACCCCAGTGGTAACCATGACAAATCACCATGCTTCCGACTCGACGTCCACATCAACCAGGTGCCCATACACTCTAAGTGATAATCGAGACTAGAAGACATGATACTTGCTTTGATACCATTGTCACGCTCAATTGGGAAAGCTAGACCCAAAAGCTAGCTAATGAGGTTGGAGAATCCAAGTCAATATAAACCGTATAAGCTTCATTCAGGTGTTCATACACCCCAATGTGAACCCTGACGTATTACTCTTATTAATGTGTTTAATTTTCAAGCAATATTGATATTGCTATCTCCTGTTAAATTCTTTACCCTTTCCTCTATTTCAGATATCAGTGAAATAATTTTCTAGTAGTTATAATTTGAATGCGCTAGTCTGGATTATGATTAAGGTGAATTCTGAAGGTCAGGTTATGCAAATTTCATAATTGTGCTGCGGGCTTTCTCTGATGTAGAGCTTGTGAAAATATCCACGATAAGAACTTGGCACTCAGACGAGATTAATTTACGTAGATAATGTGGACACTGTTTATTCAGATTATTATGGGAGCTATGATTATATTGCTAAAACTTCATTATCAATTAAAAAATTCATGACTAAAAAACTAGTCTTCCGACCTCTTTTAGTTGGCCTACTAGGATATTCAAGAAAAACGGTTGAGCTATATGTACATAATGATTTACATAGGGATCATGTGGTGAGATATGATTGGGTATGAATTTCTTTAACCAAATTAAAAAAATAAAAAAATAAAAATTCCAATCTCTTTTTGAAACCTCATCTATATGTAAACGATTAAATAACTCCATTATGTACAAGTGACATTATTCCAGAAAAATTCATGCCTTCTGAGTTTGCTGTAGTTGATTAAAATATCATATGATGTGTTATGTGTCTCAGGTTCAGGATTAATTAAAAAGAAAGGTTTGAAAGGATCATTTTCTGAGGCAGGATCTTCTGCTAAGGTATGGGAACTGTAATTGTTGGTCCACAATAAACTTTCTCATCCATTACTTAAGGCACGGATCTTTCATCTTAAAATTTTTTTATCTTACTTTGCGTTCCAGACATTTGCGGTTCTGTCTGGAGTTCACAGTTTAGTTGTATGCTTTATGAAGAGGTTGCGGGGGAAAGATGATGGTAAGACATCATTTGAAAATAAATTCTTGAGTTGACCATTCTGCGTGTGACTTATCTTTCTCTACAGTCATCAATGCAGGAGTTGCAGGATGTTGCACAGGTCTTGCTTTAAGCTATCCAGGTATTTTGACCTCTTCACTCTCCCTCCTTTCTCCAGTGTTAAATATGTGATATATGCACCCTTAAGTAATTACATATACCCAATTTAGAGAATGACCTATATATTTCAGAATCCTCAAGCCCCTTTGCTGGCTAGTGTGGCCAAGCACCTCTACTCTCACTCTCAGTGATGCCATCCTAATTCCCAGACATTAACAAGTCATTCTGTTATTTTTTGTCTGTGTATAACTGATAAACGACATCTGTAAGCATTCATAGGTTGATTTTTTGACATTCATTTATTACTGTTCTAAATAATGCAATTTACTCTCAAACCCTTACTTGGATTTCCTGCTTTATTTCAGTCAATTTTAAATTTTGAACCGAACTTCATTTGGAAGCCTCCAAATCTCGAATTTGTCCTCATAAAGCTTAGTTAAAGTTGATTTCATAAATTTGAAGCCATAAAATTTCATGTCTGGCCTAATGCTGCCTAATAATGGCTTCCAAAGTGACTACAAAATTAGGTCGACCATTATGGTGTGCTTCTGTTCTTCTGCTGTTAATTTGCATTTCTTCCATGGTGGTGAGTTTGTGCATGCATGTATATATATGCATCTGAGGGTGGGCCGTGGCAGCATCTAGGCTGTCCACTTAAGGTAAAATCTGTTGGTACGAAAATTAATCTTATTTTGCTATTTTATCTTTCCAGGTGCCCCACAAGCTCTACTTCAAAGCTGTCTCACATTTGGGGCGTTCTCGTTTATTATCGAAGGTCTAAACAAGCAGCAGCCTGCACTTGCTTTGCCGGCTTCCTTGGGCAGCAAAGGAAGGCCCTTCGATGTGCTTACTCCTTTGGCAATTCCCCTTCCTCACGAACTGAAGGAGTCTTTTGCTTCTTTTTGCCACACTCTTGAGAAAATGAGGCAATCTTAAAGATCATCTTTGCTTAAAAAAAAAAAAAAAAAAAATTCACTTGATTAACAGTTTAACGCTCTTCTATTTTCAACTGAATGCATTGCAACAAAATGTTTTGCTTTGTTAAGTGATAGTGAATCGTAAAGCTCTTATTATGTCCTAATTGTATTATGTACGCTGAATTATGCAGTGTCCTCTTCTACTGTTGTGCAATCCAAATATCAGTCATAATTAGAGTACATGGTGCACAATTTTGTGAAAGAAATGCATTAAATGATGATGTTCAATATCAGATCTCATCATCTCCAAAAGACTTAATTTTTATAGTACTATACTTTTTAAAATATTAAACTATATTTGAATTAATTGGACATTTGCATATGAGAAAATGTGAAATAAAAGATAAGGATGGATGTTTCTTGAAATAATCAAAATCAGGAGTTAACATAGAAAGCATTGTTTAAGTATATAAAAAAAAAAATTTATTCTGTAAATCTATAGATAATTTTTAATAGACGTAAGTTGCTCTTTTTACACAAAGAGGTAATGTGGTATAACATAAGATTCGAGTGTCGTTAGGGATGTTAATGAAAATGTTTTTTTTTTTTTTTTTTTTTTTTTTTAAAAAAATTTTAATTTTTTTAACAAATTAAAAAAAAAAAAAAAAAAAAAAAATGTTTTTTTTTTTTTTTTTTTTTATTAAAAAACATTTGAATTCAATTTTTCTGGCCGTTTATTTTGGGGTGATAGCATCGTGCACTGATAGGGTAAGTAAACTCGTGCGTGTTAAGAGTGATTCGAATGAAGATATTATAGCTTGACTTATCTCACGGCTTACATTGAGTGCGAACTGAGTCGCCTCGCTTCGTTTGCTAGCCTAGTGTTTGTAGTGATTATGATACATGTAAATAATTGTTTACATACACATGATATAATGAAATATGATTGGATTATAAGTTTTTCAACAAAAAAATTTGTTGTACTACATGTATATTATTATTTACATACATATGATATAATGAGATATGATTGTGTTACAATTTTCTCAATCAAATAACAATTTCTCCACTTTTTTTTTGACACATCTGTGTGTAAATCATTATGTAACTCTTTATATATAAGTTGCATTGTTAAAAAAACTTTCCCACTTTGTTTTTGATACATCTATATGTAAAACATTATGTAACTCAATTATGTACAAGAAACATTATTCGTGTTTGTAATTATGGTACGTTTAATTGTAAGTATGGAATTTGTATGAAAAGTAAATAAAATTTAAGCACATATACATAAAGAGTTATATAATGATTTACACACAGATGTATATAACTCTTTATGTATACGTTCTAAAGAGGCCCAAATCGAACCAAAATTTTCGGGTATCTAGTAAATGGAATCGTCGGGTCTAAATATAATTATGGAACCGTTTGGGTTCGGTTCCGTTCGGTTCTGTACTATAATTAAATTTTTTAATATTTATAATAACATTATATAAATACAACTAATAATACATTCAATGATTTTAGAATATCAGAGACTAGTAGACTACCTTATTCAAATGATTGCTACAGTCAAAGTTTCGATCGACGGAGGTCACAGTTTCGATCGGAGATTCAGAGGTCACAGTGTCGACCGACGATTGTATAGGTTTTGAAATGTTAGCGAGGCTACGAGAGTGAGTGCGAGAGTTGAGACAACGTCATGCACTTTAGTGTAGGTGTTTATGATTATTTAGTGGATTGAATCTTGTTGGACTAAGAAATAAAACAACAAAATGGGAAATTGGACCAAAAATTAAAAAATTAGAAATGAAACAAATTACTGGTCCAAAAATTTGGATTTAGAAATTGTTAATTTGTTAATTTGTTTAGAAAAATTTAAAATTAAAATTAAAATAATTTGATTTACTCAATATAAAAAAAAATTAGAAATATTTGGTTATTCGTCTAGAACCGAGAATCGAACCGTACCCGTCGGTTCTCAATTCAAATACCCGTTCGGATATTTAATTTGACAAGAATCGTCGGGTTCAGTTCGGATTCGATTCGGGAGATTTGCCAAGCCTAGACACGTGCGTAATTATAATTTATACGGACACGGATGTTGTTTTCTTAAAAGTGAAAGGGCACCTGTGTAATTTTGTCAGCTAGGGTTTTGAGTGAGGAGGTAAAAAGTAAAAACCCAGTTCTCTACGCCGTCGCACTTCCTCCATTTTCTCTTTCTTCTGCTTCTGCTGCTGCTGCTGCTGCTGCTGGGGGATTCCTCGGAAACCTAGAAAGTACCGCCGGCAACCATGGGTAATTAAATAAATCAATGCGCTTCATATCCCCATGATTTTTTAAATTTGGAACTATTTGTTAAAATGAACGGGAATGGTGTAAATATACAGGTATTTCACGGGATTCCATGCACAAGAGGCGTGCCACTGGAGGAAAGAAGAAGGCTTGGAGGAAGAAGAGAAAGTAATTTTCATAGAAAATAATAAATACGCTCTCATCACCTTTTATGTCTTTTGAGTTTGTTTGTTTTTCTCGAAAACTATTCGAGTCTCCCTGTTACTGATATTGGTCGATGCAATCCTTATTTTTTTTCAATTGAAAATCACCTAAAACTTGTTGGAGTAAATCGATTCTATAATTCTTTCTTAAATCGTTACTAATTCTGTAAACCTATTTTTTCTCGAGTTTTGTTTTTTTGTTTTTTTGTTTTTTGACTTTCGTGTCTCTTTATATGTGAAGGCAAAAAATTGTGACATGAATTGGTGTTCTGTGTTCAGTTTACGAATAACAAAATAGCTTCTCCCTTATGTTCAATGTTCGAAATAGTTGTAATATAACCCTTGATTTCTATAATTGTTTGTTCGTTATGGTCTGATTGCTGCATCCATTGAGCTGCATGAGAATTTTTTTCTTGATGTACCTGTCTTGTCTGTTCCAAGGTACGAGCTTGGTAGACAGCCAGCAAACACAAAGTTGTCAAGTAACAAGACAGTACGTAGGGTGAGGGTTCGAGGAGGTAATGTGAAATGGCGTGCTTTGAGGTTGGACACAGGGAACTACTCTTGGGGTAGTGAGGCTGTGACCCGGAAGACTCGTATTCTCGATGTGGTTTATAATGCTTCTAATAATGAGTTGGTGAGGACCCAGACTTTGGTGAAGAGCGCAATTGTTCAGGTGGATGCTGCACCTTTTAAGCAGTGGTATCTTCAGCACTATGGAGTTGACATTGGTCGCAAGAAGAAGGCTGCCGTCAAGAAAGAAGGAGAGGTATTCACTTCTCACATTGTTTAATGGGTTTTCTATCATCTATGCTTGACTACCAGTGCACTCGTTGTTCTTTTTGTGGGTCAAAAATTGCCTTTTATATGTGATTAGTTGCTGTATAGTCTCCCATCTTTCAGTAATCAATATCAATCACGAAATATTGGAATAGTATGAGTTGATACTCAAGTTTTCTGTGTGATATTATGAATACATATTACAAATAGATTAATATAAGAAGTGCAATAGGCTTTATATTTAAGTGAAATACTTTACACGATTCATGAAGTAGTGGCTCGATGGATTTTGTTGACACTTTTGCAGTTAAACTTATCATCAAGATACATAATTCAGATTAGAATAGAGTAACATAAGTACAATCTTGATATTAGATTGACTTAACATCACAATCTGTAATGATAAATTCAGTATAGTAACAGCACAACCATTAATGACAAAAGAGCTTTTTACTAAAAGCACTTGTTTTAAATTTGAAAATAAATTTTGAATTTAAATAATTGTTTTCACTTAACCATAGACCAATTAAAATGAAGGGTACATAAAAGTAGGCTCCATGTTTTCAGTACTGCAGCTTTGATGGTATATTGGCATAACTGATATACAAACTCGACCATTTTTGAAATAAATGGGGACAAGATAACTGCAGAGATATCTGAGTTGAATGACCACCAAGAAGCCTCTTTTCGGTTCTAAAATTACAAAGACACCCCTAAGTTGCACCATGATAGCCTCCTATACAATTTACATATTCTAGGACCCTGCAGCAGGAGGTAATAGCTAATTGGGAAGTAACAGAATCTGTTAGGGAAGGGATGATTGGACTTAGTTAGTTAGAGGAGGTCTATAAATAGAAGTAGAGGGGACTAGAAAGCCATGCAAAAAGATTGAGAAGAAACTAGTAGGAGAGCATTGGCCTCTCGTAAGCCGAATACCCATTTGTTTCATTTCATTGCCGTTGAATTTTTTTACATAGCAAAAGGCCCTCTGTTCACTGCCATCTATCTATTTTACTGTGTTCGCAGTTTTTCTCCAAATACAGAATATAAAATCTTCTCGTGTTTGGTCTTTGCCTTGGTGTGATTTGTTTGTCTGCAGAGATCAGCCACCAGTACAGGATCTTATCGCACCACTTCCCCCTTTTATGGTTTCTGAAAGCTTTTTATAATGCAAAATTTGCCTAATACACAATTGCCCTTATGATAAAAAAGAAATTCTTTTAGAAAAATTCATCTTCCCACTTCCTCGGTTTGTTGGGTGGGGATAGCTTGGGAAACTTTTTTTTTTTTTTTTTTTTTAGAAGAGTTCAGGTATTATGCATTTTGTTTTCTTTCTGAAAAGAGCCTTAAAAACTAGCAAGTGAGAATATGTTTGGGTAAAAAAATGTAATAGAATCTCTATAATAATTTTTGAAACAGGTGCCTGTAAACTTCAAGACTGTTTCTGTAGTTATCTCAAATAAAAATATAGGAAGAAACAACATTCTTTTTGTTTCTCATGTAAGCAAATCCTTTTCTTCTTGTAGTTATAACGTATGTAATTTTGAAGAGAAAACGAGTTGCAGTCATGGATGGAAAATTTGGACAACCGTGGTCATTCTCATTCTGATTCAACCTAATCAGCCCATTCTCGAGCAATTTTGAACTATTTTTTAAATTCCGTTTACTTGGGCTTATTGATTACAAAAATACCAATATGTAATTTATCCCAGGTAGATATGCATGTTGATTTACAAGACTGGGATGCATCGAGTCCCCCAATGAAGTATACAGTCATCAGAATATGTTGGGTGGTGTCACTTTTCTTAGACTTGGCTATTGATATCGGAAGATCTTGTTTGTTAGTCAAGTACCAAAATACATGTGTACAATAGCATGCACAGTTTACATACATTGACATCATTAAATTACAAATGTCATTCTGTGAGGAGAATTTGTAGCCTAGTTCAAAAGAAAAAAATAAGCATCTTAAGAAGAAAGAGGAGAGATTGAGAGCTCAGCTCACTTATATGCATATGATGTTTGTTATGCTTCATAGTTTAGCAAAATTTGATCTCTGATGTTTGCTCATGATTTTGCTTGACTGTGTTTTAGGAGACCGAGGGTGCTGTAGAAGAGACAAAGAAAAGCAACCATGTCCAGAGGAAACTGCAGAAGCGTCAACAGGATCGCAAGCTTGATCCACATGTTGAGGAGCAATTCGGCGGTGGCCGTCTTTTAGCTGCAATCTCTTCACGCCCCGGCCAGTGTGGTCGTGCTGATGGGTATGTATATTCCTCTTCATTTCTGTTATTTCTTGACCATTGAATTAAATGTTGTCACCATTCCCCTTTCAAGTCGGACCCATGTAGCACTGTGCATCGTTATTCTTTCAGGATATGTATCAACTAATGTCTTTCCATGATATTTTTTGCCTCCTATAAGTGTTGATATAAGAGAATACAACATACATTTAAAAGAGAAGATGGGATTTTTTTTTATGCAGTCCAATTTGACAGATATGGGCAAACGGCTTGTTGTATGAAATAATATAGCCACCTTATTCCTGAAATCAATCTTGCAAACTTATTTATTTTTAGTGTAGAGAGTCCATAGAACATTTTTGTTTGCCATATTTTTTCAGAATAACATGTAAACCTGATTAACTACATGCTTGAATTTTCTTCTGGATGACTGTTTATCTAATAAATTATTATTGATGATAACTTATTTCAAGACTAATACATGTTTCTGATCAGAATAACTTGTTTAACTTAATGCTAGAATTTTCTTCTAGATGATTGTTTATCTAATTAATTATTTTTTGTGATAACTTATTTCAAGACTAATACATGTTTCTGATCCTTCTCAGCATAAAACATTTGCCTAATACCCTGTTTAGCATCAATTTAGTCATCGATTGTTTATTTAATAATATTCTATCATGCTTGATCCCTCCTTGACGATGAATATTTTATATATATATTTTGTTAGATATATTTTGGAGGGCAAAGAGTTGGAGTTTTACATGAAGAAACTTCAAAGGAAGAAAGGAAAGGGTGCTAGCGGGGCTTCATAAATTTCTCTCGTAACTCAAAGAATGTTTCCTTCAAAATCTCCTCTTTCACTTCCTGTAAGACACAAGTTAGCTTGATCTTTTTCATATTTAGTTGAAATTTTGAGCTGTTATGTAATGAATTTTCTACCAATGACATATTTTTCTTCCGTTTCTCATTACAATACAGCTGCTGTTATCCTAATGTCACTTCCCATCCCTGGTGAAAATGGTCAAAATATGGCTGATTATAAGAAATTTTGTTGGAAGTTCATCTTCAGCGAATTGCAGTGGATAATGTGGTAGAAAATGCATGTTAACAATCGCACAATTTAATAGATAGCACAAATGAATTATGGTTTAAAGAGTCGAGATTGTCATGGTGTAATCATTATGTTTGCAAGTTCTTCATTTATGGCAAAGAACTTGCGATGGCACGAGTCCCGTTGTGAGGAAAGATCCTACTAGAGTTTACATTCATTGGAAACAAATTATTTCCAAATCGAGCTCCCAACTTCCCGAAATATCAACTGTAACACTATCTGTAATGGAAAAGAATATTCGTATCAATGTTCATGTTGTTTTGAAAGACCTCTATTTCAACTTTGAACTAGATAAGTAGCGCTACCAGAGACGAAGGTCAAGGTAGGGGACTGTCCTGATCAGCGTAGGAGAGTCATTTATGAGCTCCAACTATTCGTTGCGAACCAATAGCATTCCACTCATTTGCATCATCAACTTTCACGGCGTGGATCTTGTATGGTAGTAGGAAATCCATGAGCTAATCTTCTTTCTTCGACCTCACAAACTAAAATAAGATACGTTATACCTAAAAACGAGCCCACTCCAACACAATGTAGTCCCTATAGCCGGTAAAAAAAACCACCAACTCACTCTTATAAACTGTCTAGACGCTCATAATTTCATCCTGCCAAAAACAACTAAATAACAAGAACACGAGGAGATATTTAGCATACGCGAATGTACAATGAGAATTACATGACTGTTCCAAATAGTAAAAATCTATTGTTAATATTAATTTCGACTCCTAAGAATTATTGGGACAAATGCATTTAAATCAGTGAATGACCAGCTGTCTTGGAGATGGACTGAGAATTGAATATTTGAAGGGTCATTAAATTGCCCAGCCTCTTTGCATTCAACTTTGAAACACATCACTGAACTGAAGTAAAATGCAACAAGCGCAGGTTCTACTTGTAACATATTCAGGTTAGTAGTTGAATTCGCCCCACAAATCAACCACAACATGCAAGAAATCAGAAGTTAAGAGACATGAATGAGGGATCACGTGAGAAAATCACTGTCGGAGTAAGCTATGAGATTAAATTAAATTTAGCCTCTGTTTGGCTTATGTTTATAAAACGTTCAAGCCTCTTTTTATCCGCACATTTCAAGGGACTTACGAGCACTACCCACTTGTGACTCATTTCTACCAGTTTAAACTATTTATAAACAAGTTAAACATGATGCAAATATCAGGAGAAAAAAGTACACCCTGCTAATATAATTTCAAAATCTCTACATGTTAAAGCATGTTTGATTAAGCTTTAAAAAAAAAAAAAAAAAAAAAAAAAAAAAAAAAAACTCTTTTTTAGCAGATATCTTTGGATAACTTACTTTTAAGTTACTTAAAAGTAATCTTTCTAAGATTAACCAAACATGATAACACGAGTCAAACTAAGACCCCCGTAAATCTTGAGACTTGTTAGTGCATGGTATACCGTGATGCTCATTTAGGCTGCACACTTGTGTCCCCGTATTTCTTTCTCAATCTCTCTCTAACAAAGTCGTTCCGAGCTTTGATCCGAGCTTGTTGAGGAGCAGCATTTACATGTGAAAGATGCAAACCAAATGCAAACAACGAGGCTCCACCAATGAAGTATGCAACTGTTATCGCCAGCTTTTTTGGCGTTGATGGGAAGCACGATACCATCTGTAATTGTTTGTTCTCTTCACCAAAATAATCTATTCAATTACACAAACGAGACAAAAATCAAACAAAAAATATAAGGTTTCGCCTATATCTTGAAATATCCAAACTTAAATGTGTTCCTTTTAGGAAATCACTACATAGAAATGGCAGCCAGTACAAAACTTTGTCAAATCTTGTGAATCTGTGATTATATCGTACCAATTGCTCTATCCCATACTTCTAACACTGTTTTAACCTCCTTATAACTATTTATTAACAACTGGCCATGAATAAAGGCAACAGACTTCAGAAATTCCAAGCTCTAAATTTTTCAGAATTGTATCCATTATCGAAATCACTATGAAAACAAAAATATTCCTTTAGTCGACCATTATAATATAGGGTATCAGAACAAAATGTTGAGCGATCAATTTCATCTTTCCCGCTCTACTGGGAGGTATATGAAGCGAAATATGAAAAGCATCAAAACACATCTGTGTGAGGAATTTTATCAAACACAAGATATGCAATAAATTCACAATAACAATCATTAAACTATATATAAATCCACATAAAAATTAACACTATAAGTAATTCAAAAAAATCTAGAAAATGAAATTAAATTTACCTGAGTGAAACTATTTCACGAATTCAATTTATTTCGAGAAATTGAGATGATCCTTGAGTTGCTGCAGATGAACATTTATATAATTTTGGGTTGCTATGCTGTGATTATATTTCAGATCCATTTGGGTTGGAGGTAAGCCCATAGAATCAGGCCCAGTTAATCGTAAGAGCGGATGCTGTGAGGGCGATGTTGTCCTACAGTTGGGCTCCATTCGACCCGTATCTTCAAGGCGGATATTATGTGCCAGGTGCCACTGTTTAATCGCCACTACAGCATGGAAGATCTCTGCTTCCTTTTGTTTCTCACACAGTGCTACTGAGTATTTGATTCCAGAATTCTATGTCCGCTACTCAATAGAAAACACAGACATTGTGAAATCAAGGAGAAGAATGGGGATTTCGGATTTTACAATAAACATTTGGGAAAGCCATGAACAAGTCGTTCCGATTACTATTTTTGTGGCGGTTCTATGCTTCTATTTAGCGTATTGGTCATTTGCTCGGAGAAAGTCGATGGGTTAACGAATCCATCATCGTACGTCAACTTCTATTTTGTTTCTGAATTCTGATTCATTGATGCCAAGGGCTTGTACTTTTTTATACACAACCTCAAACTGAGTAAAAGGTTAAACCCCAATATTGAGAGCCCCATCGTCTCGTTATTGGAGCATCGTGAGGGAGGAAAATCACAGGATATATCCAAATAGGCCAGGAAACTAGACCTTATCTGTACATTGGTGCTCACAAAAAGTGCAATTTAATATCTCAGGAATCTAACTCTTACACTGCAATTGTCAGCAAGATTGAGACAACCTCACTTCTATCATTTGCACCATTGAGATGTATCATGCGGTCACCTCAACCTGAGTACATTTGATGGAATGCAGTGTCGAAAACATAATAATAAAATATGGAGATTTGAGTATAATTTGTTAACTCTTATTTGACTTAGACAGTGGACCATAGTCCGTAAATTTAATATTACGTACATGCAGCTCCTCATGGGATGGTCGAATTGGTGAAATAGATTAGCGTGAAGACCTTTGATCATGAGTTTGATTCTCCATACCAACACTTTTTTGGTTGAGACTGTTGCACAGGGCTTGCCCAGTACGGTTTATTTGACTGGCGTTGTTTGCAAACTATTACGTCAGCCCGAGGGGTGAACTCAAAAGGTAGCGAGTGCGGATTTCCCCGTTATTGAAAAACCATACATGCATAATAATATAAGGATTAATCTAGTAGTACATTAGGGGATCCATTTGGACACCATTATGGATCCCCCAATATACCCATAGCATGGCCCATAATATAATTTGTCCTTCAAATGTATCTCAAGCTTAATTTAATCATAAAAGAGTACCCTATAAGATACATACCTTGATTATGTTGTTTTAAAAAGTTTGATTGCTGTTAATACTTGTGTTTGTATTTATTTGATATAAATCCCTCTGCACATGGAAATGACTTAGACGAATAGAGAATTATTTATCATAGAAACCGATTGATTAATCTCGATAGAATTGCGACAAGTCTCTTCTTCGTACCTAATTCTCCATTGATTTAATTCCTCATGTAATAAAGATATCTTGGTGCAATTTTCTTGTACATATGTAGAGTTGCAGATCACTGCTGTCTCGACAAAAGCCAAGAAAGGTTGCTGCCAATTACCGTCATATATGTCCACGCCTTTTTCCAGGAATCTATTTTCTTTAAGAATTACATGAAATCTCACACGATGTGTATCTCATGATAGATTTATATATTTTTGAAAATCTGAGTCTCGCCACTACCAACTGATCTAGGTAAAGCCTAACATTTTATTATTTACATGGAAACATCATCTTTGTGGTTTTCTTTCTGCTTGCAGGCTGGACTTTTGATGGCATATATTCTCAAGGGGTTTTACTTTGGCAGGTAACTGTTACCAGAGCCGGTCCTGTGATTTATGGGCCCTGAGGCGAAGCGTGTAAAGTAGGCCCCCCAACAAAAGCAATTTAAATATAAAATTCAACGGTATATTATGCGATCTATTACTAACTTAAAAAACTAACACTAAAACAACAACTAAATATATTATAGAAACGATTTATATTATAAACCATCAAAACCAACAATGTTTCAAACAATTAGTTGAATACTATTCGTCTTGCCGTTTTAGAGGCAAAAACATCAATCAAATCTGAATAATTTAGCTGCCCAACCATTTCTTTTTCTATTGATAACATAGCCAATCCGTTTAATCTTTCTTGTGACATAGTTGATTGAAAATAGGTCTTGATCAACTTCAATTTTGAGAAGCTTCTTTCCGCAGATGCAACTGTAACCGGTATGGTTAACAAAATTTTGTAAGCAATATAAGCATTTGGGTAACAAATATTGTGAGTCTTCAAATATTGCAGCACTTCAATTGCTCTTGTTGTTTCATTTGGTACAGAAATCTTCAAGACTTGTAACTCCGAACATAAATCATCTCCACTGATGTCTGAGCGCCCATCATGTTCAAGATATTTCTCAAGATTCATACAAGAGTTCAACAAATTTGATAAAGTTGCATCCCTTAACCTTTTCAAATTAAACAAAAATCCAAATATGTCGTCATATTGTTTGAATTGTTCAAATCGACCCCTCAGAGAAGATAGAGCTTGATCAATTATAAAAACAAAGTACTCAACTCTAAAAGATTCTTCTGCCGATTGCTTTACCTCATCACTACTGCTTTCATCAAAATGTTTTTTCCTTCGAATTATGCGTTTTTCTGTAAATACAGCTTCAATTCCCATTTCATTTGTCTTTTTTGTTGCTTCATCCATAGCAACGACAAATCCGATTTCTCTATAATCTTCAAAAAATAAAACAAGTCCTTGCAATAGATTAATAGCATGATCAATATTCATGGATTCAGTTTGAAGAAATTTACTCACAATATTGACTGCATGCAACAACCTGTACCAGATTACTATGCCAAGCAAGAACTCAAAATTCTGAAGTTCATGTGTTGCTAACGACTCGGCTTCACTTTTCACTTTAGGATCTTCGTTAGATTTTGCCAAATTAAGTAAGGCTTCTCTTATCTGTGCAGTTTGCTCCATTATAGGCTTCACACTCTCAACATGACTTTCCCAACGTGTTTGTGACAATGGCTTTACCGTCAACCCTTTTACATTATCTTTGAAAATTTTTCATCGCTTGGTAGAAGAGGAAAATAAAGTGTAGATGCGTTGTATCACTACGAAGAAGGATACAGCTTTGGAACAACAATTCACCATATCACATAATGCTAGATTTAGACTATGAGCACTACATGGAGTATAGAAAGCTCGGGGATTCATTTCATGTACTCTTTTTTGTACACCTTTGTGCTTCCCGCTCATATTAGATCCATTATCATACCCTTGCCCTCTAATATCATCAATATCCAGATCAAGTTTGATTAAAGCCTTTTGAAGCTCGGTTGCAAGTCCAAGTCCTGTTGTGTCATCTACCTTCAAAAATTCAAGCCAATGTTCCTCAACTATAGGTAAGTTTGCTGAATCATCTACAAATCGTACTATTAAAGACATCTGCTCCTCACGACTTGCATCTGGAGTACAATCAAGTATAACCGCGAAATATTTTGCATGTTTAACTTTCTTAACAATTGCATTTCTCACATCATTAGCCAACAACTATATCAACTAATTTTTGATTTTTTTGCCAAGATACGTATATTGAATCTCTCTTGCATTAACCTGCCGAAGGTACTCTTTCATTACTGGATCAAACTCACAAACCATTTCCACCATTTGTAAAAATAGGCCATTATTCTCAACATTTAGTCTCTCATCATCTCCTCAAAATGACAAGGTATTTTTGGTGAGTCTTTTAACAATAGCAATTATCCTTGTTAATACATGCCTCCAATGTTCTCTTTCTGCATTGATCAACAATTCAACGCTTTTATCAATTGTAGTTTTTGTTCGAAGCCTATTTTCCAATTCAATCCAGTCAGTCATGCAACATAAATGGTCTTCATTTCCTTCATGACTTTTAATAGACCGATGCAAATTATGCCAATCTTTGAATCCATCATTACCTAGTTGGCCAACTTTGGTCACATTTTTGGGTGTTTTAAATAACTTGCAACAAAAGCAGAAGATCCTGTCCATAGATATTGAATATACTAGCCATCTTCTATCAATTGTTTGCCCATTTCGTAGCAGTCGCTTATATTGTGAAGAATCGAAATGTCTATTTGTACAATCTTTCGCAAATGAGATGTTATCAACTCTTTTTGGACCCCTTTCAACTAAGTAATCTCTTGTTTTCTGATCAATGATTCTCCAATTCCCGGGATCATCCAAATTTAGAGAAAATGAACCATCTTCTTCCTTATCATCTTCTTCATTATTAGAGGCCGGTTTCATCACTTCTTCTTCTTTATCATCTACTTCATTAACATAATCAGGTTGACTCACTTCTTCATCCGTACTATCTACTTCATTAACATGGGCAGGTTGAATCTCTACTTCATCCTCATTCAACGCATTCACATTGTTGCTTTTGAAGTACTTGTTAATATCCCCTACTTGAGTTTGAATCAATGCAATTTCAC
>NC_036255.1:10715265-10720338 GCF_002742605.1 Olea europaea var. sylvestris | reverse complement strand
ATATGTCAAAGAGTAAAAGGAAGTGTAATCTAATCAATTGGAACCCATAAAAAGGGTCTTTTGATGAATGGATGGAATCATTTTGCATTATGATTCCTTTACAACATAATATTTTATCAAATTAGTAATATAGAAAAAGTGATTATCCAACAACACATTACACAGATAGTCTAACTGAAGGGCTAATGATTATCCAATAACACAAATGATGATTATCCAATAACACAAATTTATTGACTGAAGACCAAAATAATCAAATGACTTACAAAACTAAAATTAAATGAGATATTAATTAAACAGGTTAAAAGTAACGTGAACTCACATATAAAAATAAAGAGAAAAGAGAAAATGGCGCTAACAAAGAATGTGTTCCTTCAAACTAACCAAAAGGCTAAACAAAAGCCATATCATATCAATTAACATGTGTCAACTGACTCAGTTACAGTAGTGAACTTCCAAGGAGGAATAATCTGAAAATTCACGAATCAAGAAAGCTCGACAGAAAGGGAAAAAAATTTAAAGCCCCAGAGGCTAATAGAGGAATTCGAAAGACAATGTATCATTAAGATCTCTTTACAGACCTTTAAAAATTTATGTTCCATTAAGGATGAAAATTCTTGATGATGTCAAAAACTTTTTTTTTCCCTCCTTCAAAGATTCTTGAAGCAGTTTGGCTTCATAAGCATTCTTCTCAATATCTGCTCAACAACCCAAACAGCAGCCAATTTATTGACAAAATTCTAACTCCAATTTTAGGTTTGGATGCACATGTTGATTGTCACCACTTAAGGGCTCATAGTATCTAATTTATATGATGGCTTCTATGAAATGAATCTGGTGGCAGCAGTCATTGACATTGACTCTACTACTACATAAGAAAAGTAAATTTTCTTTTCTTTAAAGGAACGATTTAAACGTTGACATGAATAAACTCTTTTTCATAAAAATACTAGTATAATTTTAATAGATATGCAGAGAAATAAATTGAAATATAAATGCTCTTTTGGGGACACTTTCACGTTTTAAATATTGAGAGTCTCATCGAGAGGTCACCAAAATATGATGAGAGTTTTACCTTGATTACGTCAAGTTGTATAATAAGGAAAGAAAGTAATTTTGGTGTCAAACTTGTGTACCCATCGGATAAAAATTGAACTCTAGAAAAGATATATACGTATTTAATCAAATATATTGAGAATAAGTTCCATAAAAAGATTCACCAAGTTTATTAAAAATTACCATTTGTCGTGAAAATTATATAATCTCATTTTCCTAATACTTTCTTGTTATAAACATTTTTCAAATTTTTAAAAGGATTCATACATAGACATGAACAGTTTTCATCTCAATATCAATTATCAATTGAACATATTAGAAAACAGGCAGACTAAAATAACATCATTTATTTTAGCAGCGAGGATCTAGTTGTATTAACATTTTTAAATTTGCTAGAAATAGAATTTAATTTAAATAAAAAGGTTCACCAACTCTCTAATAATAGTACCTTTCATAGTGGAAATATACCATCACATTTTTCATATATTTTCTTTTGATAAATTGTAGAGAATTCACATATGTGACAAAAATAACCCACCATTCCAAATAGAATAATGTTATTTATATGTCACGTAAAATGATTATGAAGTGAACGACTGCAAATATCATTACTCTTTCCAAATAACTAATGATATGCCCAAAATAATTGAATCCTCAAGCTTTAATTTAATTGGCATAAACCAGTTAGATATCTTAGATTATGAAAACAGATTCGTTTTCGTGGATGTCAACGTGTACCCTTTTTTCTCAATTATATGAACTCAAAAACTCGAATTAATTACTAATTAATAGTTGGATTGGCATAAAGAAAAGAATTAACCTACTTTTTATAGCTTGTTTTGTTTAAATAATATTTATAGCTTGTGTGAGGAATTCTATCAAACACAAGATTTGCAATAATTTCACCATAACAATCATTAAACTATATATAAATCCACAAAAAATAATACAAAGTAAAAAAAATCTAGGAAATGAAATTAAACTTACCCATGTGAAACTATTTCATGTTATAAGTTTCAACCGACAACCAGATGGAAAATGAAGCTGCACCATCACCTGATTCACCTTCTACTGAGTTTCAGCATCAAAGTCCAGAAAGACTTCTCTGCATTCAGATTCGCACATATGTAATTAGCGACAATAGAGCTCATGAAAATTGTAATAATCAAATTTCTGCAACCATTGTCTGAATGTTTAAAATATAACATATAATACTAATTACTAAAATACCTAAATATATCCCTTTTGTTAAGAATGGCAGGCCATGTTCGTTCAGCAAATGTCGTGGAGAAGCTCAACAATTCAAAAAGGTTCTAGCAAATTGTCAAAAGATTAAGGAAGCCATAAAATAGGGTCGTCTAACAATTGGAAGCCAAAATCTCAAAAAAGTAAATAAAGCAGGGAGGAGTCACATACTTATCATCATGAATAGGAACAGGACCGGCCCTGCCATTGAGCACCCCAGTCACCTGATTCACCTCCGTTGGATTTGCTCAAGATTTATCAAAAGATTTATTTCCAGTTTTGCACCACTTCGTGAACGGTGAACGAGAGGCCAAGATTGAAGATTCCCGTTGAACTTTGAAGCTATTTTGAGTTAGGGCTTGGGGCTGTATACGATCTCGCTTTTCAGTTTAAACTGGTCGTGTTTCTTTATATAAAAAAAAAATTAATTGGACAAAACGAGGCCCCCTATGGTCCTGGGCCTGAGGCGCGGGCCTCACTCGCCTCAGCCCAGGACCGGCCCTGACTGTTACTACCAATTTCTTTGTGCCTAGAAGAATGGAGGTTCCACATCAGAGGGTAAAGGAAGAATGTATGAAGTCGAGAGTTAAACAAGTGCTGTTGTTTATGAAACTCCTTTGGATTCTGTTAAGGAAATAAATCGGTAAGAATAACGTAGATTAGGCAAGAGCCAAGAGCAATTGTGTTTACTGTACTTCCATATTTTTTACTCCTTCCATACGTGTACTCCTGACTAATCTACATCATGAATGTGAAGGAGAGGAAGTCGATGGTCTTCTTCCCTAAAAAAGTTATGTACCAAATCTTTTCTCTCATCAGATTCAAATATTTCTTTGTATTGGCAGACATTCAACTGTTTGTGAAATTGCTCTTATGGTTCTAATGGCATATCTTTCCCACATGTTGGCTGAGGTAAAGAACAATGTTACAAAATTGCGTTCAGGCTAATATATATTCCAGTCAATATGTCTAAGTACATTGTACACTCTAGAGATTGTATCACAGGTAAAATGAAATGGTTGATTTAAATGGAAAGCTTAATAATAAATATAATATTTATGAATCAATTTTGGAGGCTAATACAGAAGTGAAGCATCTATTCTTCTCCAAACTTGCCTTGCGTGAAATGTTACTCCAGCATCAGACTCGAGTTGCCCTTTCTTTTCCCCCCCATCATTGAGAGCATCATACTGAACATGTCTTTCCTAGAATTATAAAAATAACTGTAATTTAACAGTTAAAAATATAGTTAGAATTGTCTCTAGTTCCTGTAGATATTTGATTTGAAATATTTCATGTTGGTGATTCTATAATCTGCGGCAGTTCAAAATGTTGGCTTTTTTTTCATCATTTTTAAGCGATATCTTGTAAGCTTTCCTGAAAAAACACTATTCTTGAAAAGAAAAAAATAAAGTTCAATGGCTAGTGCTTTCTCAACCTTCTTCATTTTGCTTGCGTCTTCTAACCAGGCCCAATCCTGGGCCGAGGCGAATGAGGCCTCCGCCTCAGGCCCAAGATCTTAGGGGGCCTCATTTTCGCCCCTCTTTTTTTTTTTTTTTTTTTGTTTAATCCATCCGGCCCAAATGAAATGCCCAATCCAATAACTAAACCAATCCCAACCCAACAATCCATTTAGACATAAATCCCAACCCATCAATCCATTTATCCAAATCAAATCCAATCCAATCCCTAAATTCCCAAAATAATTCATCTAAAAATCATGAACTGCCTCCGACTTTCATGACTGTGAAGCCACCGTCACTCCCCTCTCAACAGTGACACAGTCCGGACGTCCGGTGAGTGACGGTGACGGTGAGATGGTGAGTTCACCATGAATCTTATCTTTCTTGGCCCTTCTTCAGTTCTTCTGGCTTCTACTTCTGCTGCCGAGTCACCTAGTTCGCTCTTCGCTGCTCGCCTCCGCAGGACCGCAGGCTCCAGGATGCAGGTCCACCGTCCGCCCACTGAGTCCACAGAAATCCCCTTTCCTCTGGCTCTGCACTCCACAGCTCCACTACGGCGCTACACTGGCACGCGGGCTCTGGCTAGCGCCTAGCGTTGTAACTTGTATGTAGTAATTTCTTCACATAATCACATTGTAGATTTGTAGTCTGTAGATTCGATTTTTTGCCATTTGTTTGCTGGTTGATAAATTGTTGATTTTGTTTGTTTGATCCTGAGCATTTTCTTGCTTTGATGTTTCTTTACATAATTACAACTCTAGTGGAGGATCTCCATTAAATTTTCCCACCAAATTCCTGTTATAGGAGACTGAAAAAAATGCAGCCTCAGCAACCTGGGTATAATAGTTCACATGTATACCTGGATCTTCTTGCTGACCTTCCCTGGCAAAAGGCTAGTGAAGAACATGAATTGGACTTAAAGGCTGCAAAAGATCATCTTGACAGTGACCACTATGGTTTAGTGAAGATCAAGCATCGGATAATTGAATATCTAGCTGTTCGCAAGGTAGATGTCTTTGTTGTTTTAAATTTTGCTCAAGGTATATTGATCATCTTTTGATTATTGGATCTGACATGTCGGTTTCAAATGTGTCATTCAGCTCAAACCAGATGCAAGAGGCCCAGTATTGTGTTTTGTTGGTCCACCAGGTGTTGGGAAGACGTCGTTAGGCTATCTTTTCTCATTCATTTTCTTTTTGGGTTTATCGATTATGATGAAATGAGGTACTGATTTTTACAATATGTGGAGATTTCATTTTTATTGTAATTTTCAGTATGATGGATGACATTTCATTAGAATGTTAATGAT
>NC_036255.1:10594311-10714549 GCF_002742605.1 Olea europaea var. sylvestris | reverse complement strand
TATTTTTTCGATAGCTAAAATGTTGATTAGAGAAGTAAATTTCTTGATATATGGATCAATTATTTTGTAATAGTTTAACTAGTTATTTTGGAATAGTAGTCTATATTTTGGCATATTGTATTCGACCAGACACAAGACTTTCTTTCGTTGAATTTATGGAAAAGATGATTATATATGTGTTGATATATGATTTTGTTCTTTAATTATTTGTGTTTGGTGATCAAATAAATATATATATTTTTTAAAAATTAAATGGACATTTACGGCATGCATGCATTTTCTACTTTTTGGTCAAAATTTTTAGCGATACAGAAATCTGTAAATTAATTGTTGTAGGTAATTGTTAGCATTTATTTGAAATCAAATATGAGCTTGATGACAACATTAATTGATATAGTTATTTCCTTACACGTTTCTTTTTGTTATGCTAGAGCATCGTTGACACAATTGAAAAATTGAGATAAGCTTTCCACCGGTTCAGAAAACGGGATCATTCTTAAGGGTGTAATTCCACAATTTCCGTCAAAATTTCACTTATCAGGTAAGCAATGGCTTACCCTAAGTTGTTATTGAAGAAATTGTAAATGTTTGAAACCTTGTCGACTTATATAATTGCAGCCTGGTCGGCTTATATGATTGCTTATTGTAGGATGAACAATTGCACAGGTGCACGTAATAACTATATTGGAAACTATAAATGTGAGATAATTGAGTTATTTTGTAATTGTTTTTTAGGCTAATCATTGGACATTACTATGCCTCCTAAATACGAGTCTGGTGCTCAAAAGAGGAAAAGAAAACGAAATGAAATTGCATTAATTCAAAGTTAAGTAGGGGATATTAGCAAGTACTTCAAAAGTGACAATGTGAATGCGTTGAATGAGGATAAGGATGAAGAAGTGAGTCAACCTACCGATGTTAACGAAGTAGATGATAAGGAAGAAGAAGTGATGAAGCCCGCCTCTAATGATGAAGAAGATGATAAGGAAGAAGAGGGTTGCTTTTCTCTAAATTTGGATGATCCCGAGAATTGGAAAATTATTGATCAAAGAACAAGGGATTATTTAGTTGAAAGGAGTCCAAAAAGAGTTGATGACATCACGTTTCCAAAAGACTATACAAATAGACATTTAGATTCTTCACAATATAAGCGATTGCTACCAAATGGGAAAGCAGTTGATAGAAGATGGCTAGTATATTCAGTGTCTATGGACATGATCTTCTACTTTTGTTGTAAGTTGTTTAAAACACCAATAAATGTGACAAAAGTTGGCCAACTAGGTAATGATGGGTTCAAAGATTGGCATAATTTGCATCGGTCTATTAAAAGTCATGAAGGAAATGAGGAGCATTTACGTTGCATGACTAGTTGGATTGAATTGGAAAATAGATTTCGATCAAAAACTACAATTGATAAAAGCGTTGAATTGTTGATTGATGCTGAAAGAGAACATTGGAGACATGTATTAACAAGGATAATCGCTATTGTTAAAAGACTTGCGAAAAACACATTGCCATTTCGAGGAGATGATGAGAGGCTACATGTTGAGAACAATGGCCTATTTTTACAAATGGTCGAAATGGTTAGTGAATTTGATCCAGTAATGCAAGAGCACCTTCGGCGGGCTAAAGCAAAAGAGATTCAATATACGTATCTTGGCAAAAAATTCAAAATGAGTTGATACAGTTGTTGGCTAATCAGGTGAGAAGTTCAATTGTCAAGAAAGTTAAAGATGCAAAATATTTCGCAGTTATACTTGATTGTACTCCAGATGCAAGTCAGGAGGAGCAAATGTCTTTAATTGTACGATTTGTAGATAATTCGTCAAACTTACCTACAGTTCAAGAACATTGGCTCGAATTTTTGAAGGTAGATGACACAACAGGACTTGGACTTGCAACCGAGCTTCAAAAGGCTTTGATAAAAATTGATCTTGATATTGATGATATTAGAGGGCAAGGGTATGACAATGGATCTAACATGAGCGGGAAGCACAAAGGTGTGCAAAGAAGAGTCCATGAAATGAATCCCCGAGCTTTCTATACTCCATGTGACGCTCATAGTCTAAATCTAGCATTATGTGATATGGTGAACTGTTGTTCCAAAGCTGTATCCTTCTTCGGAGTGATGCAACGCATCTACACATTGTTTTCCTCTTCTACCAAGCGATAGAAAATTTTCAAAGATAATGTTCAAGGGTTGACAGTCAAGCCATTGTCACAATCACGTTGGGAAAGTCATGTTGAAAGTGTGAAGCCTATAATGGAGCAAACTGCACAGATAAGAGATGCATTACTTGATTTAGCAGAAAGTAATGAAGATTCTAAAGTGAAGAGTGAAGCCGAGTCATTAGCAACACATGAACTTCAAAATTTTGAGTTTTTGTTTGGCATGATAATCTGCCACAGATTGTTGCATGCTGTTAATATTGTGAGTAAATTTCTTCAAACCGAATCCATAGATATTGATCATGTTATTGACATCTTGCAAGGACTTGTTTCATTTCTTGAAGAATACAGAGAAATTGGATTTGCTATTGTCAAAGATGAAGCGACAAAAAAGGCAAGCGAAATGGGAATTGAAGCTCTATTTATAGAAAAATGTATAATTCGAAGAAAAAAACAATTTGATGAAAGCGGTAGTAATGAGATAAAGCAATCAGCAGAAGAATCTTTTAGAGTTGAGTACTTTATTTTTATAATTGATCAAGCTCTATCTTCTCTGAGGACCCGATTTGAACAATTCAAACAATATGATGATACATTTGGATTTTTGTTTAGTTTGAAGAGGTTAAGGGGTGCAACTTTTTCAAGTTTATTGAACTCTTGTTTGAATCTTGAGAAATATCTTCAACATAATGGGCGTTCGGATATCAGTGGGGATGATTTATGTTTGGAGTTACAAGTCTTGAGGTGTTATATACCAAGTGAAGCAACAAGAGCAATTGAAGTGCTACAATACTTGAAGACATTGGATGTTTGTTTTTCAAATGCTTATATTGCTTACCAAATGTTGTTAACCATACCGGTTACAGTTGCATTTGCAGAAAGAAGTTTCTCGAAATTAAAGTTGATCAAGATCTATTTTCGATCAACTATGTCGCAAGAAAGATTAAATGGGTTGGCTATGCTATCAATAGAAAAAGAAATGGTTGAGCAGCTAAGTTATTCAGATTTGATTGATATTTTTGCCTCTAAAACAGCAAGATGAATAGTATTTAACTAATTGTTTGAAATTTTTGGTTTGATGGTGTATAATACAAATCGTTTTTATAATATATTTCGTTGTTGTTTTAATGTTAGTTTTTTAAGTTAGCAATGAGTCGCATAATACACCTTTGAATTTTGTCGCTGGGGGCCTACTTTTCATAGTTCGCCTCAGGGCCCATTAGACACAGGACCGACTTTGCTTCTAACGAGGAGATATCTGATAATTAAAAGCAGATTGTTGCAGCTGTTTGACCTCAGTGGAATTTTGATGGTCTTCTTTTATGGGAATTTTATTTCGCATTATGCTTGGCATAATGTAACCGAGAGTTCAAGATTCACTATCGGGCACGTATGACTACGGGCCATGTGGCATGACTTTTGAAAAGTCAAAAGGAATTTTTGAAATTCAAAAGTTGCTTCTGGATCCGTTTGATTAATTTTAGGACAGTGCTTCTACTAGTTAGAAGAGTCTAGACTTCCTTTAAAAGCACTTTCAGAATAGGAAGTTATTTTACAAGTTAGTTTCTAAACAAAAGTAAAAATAGATTCCTTCAAAAACTCTTCTATAAAAAGCAAAAACAAAAGCAAATGGGCGTAAGTATCATTTTGTTTCTTTGTTCTTCATTGGTTGTAAAATTAGACCCATCATGCTACTAATTCCAAAATTGTACAAGCAATTGAAAAAGTAAAAGATTTAAAATATTTATCAACAGATATATAGTGAACTCCTTTCTAATTTTAATAATTGCAGGCATGTTTTTCAACAATGTCCTTCATCGCAGACATTTTATATTCCTTTTTTTTTTATATCCAGGAATCCCAGCTTCCACTAAACTAAATCCTGGACCCCCAAGACCCTTGCCCCTAGAACCTTGGAGGGGGTAAATCGCGAGTTACGCCTCAACTGGATCACAGGTTCCCCTCACTGTCTGTACACTTCTGCGGACAAGAGATCCTTCTCCAAAGTGATTGCTCCATACCAAATAAATCTGGCTGCAGGTTCCCACCAGGATTCGAACCTCCACCCTGCCGCTGGAAATAAGACAAATGTTGATTGATCCACCAATTGAGCTGTGCCCCGGGGGGCAGAAACTTTATATTCTTATATGTGGGAATGGATGCTCTGGACATTTAGAAGTATAAAATAAGAAAATTGAGGTAACAAATGTCTTTCGAAAGACAAATCTTGTTAATGTTGCATGACTTTATGAATAGATGGTAATAAAAAATGAATTATTGAAACAAAAGGTTCAAGTATACACCGTTGCTGTTGCTTCGCATGTTAGCTCATTGTTTGTCTGTTACTCTCTCAAGCATGTAGCTAGTAATAATTATATTTTGAAGCCTGCAGTGTACCATCGTATTTGATGCTTGCTCGTTAGATGATGAATATTTGTTATGGACAACCGATGTCCTTTGCTTCATCCGCAGTAATCAGTGTAATAAGGCAAGGGAAGAGGAAAATATAAGTTAGCCTGCTTAATTGATGTATAAGACTTAGAAGCTAGGAGTCAAATATGAAATTATGTTCATGAAGCTCAGGGATTCATCTAAAATGCAATACACTTGCTCAACTAACTTAACGTAATAAACTCACCGAACATTCATCTACTGGACGGAGATTGGTGCTTACACTTTACCTTCTCTCATAAATATATCTCCTGCACCTACATATTTTTCTCCTGAACCTGCATATTGTTGGAAAAAAATGAGTGAGCGGCTCACTTTTGGCACAATTTTCGATGGGACCCGTTGGTCCAATTTGGAATATCAAAGTTGATATGTGTTCTCCTCCACGAGAACATCGAAGTCATGTACTTATTTGCCAAAAATGAAGCTCGTGTGAATGAGAAATTGGAGTTTAAAGTGGACTATTAGAAATGGTTTATGTTGGTGGGAAAACTATAGTTAACTTTGTCCCACATAGGAAAAATATGGAAACCAAAACCACTTTATATATGGCTATACATTGGGGTGGTGTGATCATGTGTAGCATAGAGGCTCTCTCCACGTGCGCGCGTAGGGGGTGCAAATCACGGATAGAAATAGTCTTCGGACCTTGAACTTTGGTGCGGGCGTAATCTGCGCACACAAATGTCGGATCGAACGAGCAAAAACTGGCCAGTTTGGATTGTCCGATTTTGCAATTCTTTTTTTGTGATTTTTCCAAATGACTTTTGAGTGTCTGAAACTCCTAAAACTCCAATGGTCGAAATCGAAGTGCAACTCCAAAAATTGCAATGGTTAATGTAGAAACTAATGATTAGATTTAGCCTATATAATTTCACTCAATTTCTAGTAGTTCATACATTGAAATTTTCGTCTGCAATTTCCAGCTGTTTATACTCAGATTCAGTTCTGTTTTTTTTTGTTTCGTCTCATTCCAATAAGGTGATATTGTTCGAACATTGCCCAGTTCGTCGGAGTAGAACCGCGGTGCTCGAATTCTGATAGTTACCGTTGTATCCTGGAAAACAGGCGCTCGAATTAAACCTCTAGCACCACCGAATTCGTCTTAAGAAAATTGTGTTTACATAAGCCTCGGGATTAAAAGTTTATTTCCAAATGTATATGCTTCCAGTTTGAGTATCTGTGCTTTAATTATTTGCAGATTTACATGCTTTCAGATTTTATTCAGTTTTCTGAAATTTATACTGCTCTTATGTTTATGTAAATAATATAATTTGTCATTCTTATTCAAGCAGTGATTTAGATAATAGTCTGGATCTAAATAATTTGTGAAAAAAAAAATTAAGAAAAATTTATCTGAATTTATTTCGAAATTGTGTTTGTTCAAATTGTATGAAAACAAACACCAAATTCTATGTTATCTAAAATCATTGTATGAAAACAAATAGTTGTGGAAATTTTGTGTTTAATGCACTGCCAAATATGGTGAGTTGCAAATACGGTAAGAAATTGCCAAATACGGTAAGTGTGAATCCGGTGTCTAAAACACAAATACGATATATGAAAGCCCGATTCCACTCCATACACTACCAATTAAATATAACAACAAATTTAAGACAAATTCTTAATACATATTGGTAGTAAACAGGTTTATTTGTTTATTAGAAACTAATAATTGTTTCATTTTCAGAAATGGCTGCCGAACCAACCAACATGGATGTGACCCAAACTGTTCCTGCTGGAAATCAAGTTGTGGGCTCTACTATGGCTTAAGGGCCAAGCTCTGCTGTGGCTAACTTGCCTAGTCGTGTTGTGAGTCAAACTATGGCTCCAACAACTGGCTAAACAGTTACTATTCCAGTTAATCATGGAGAGAAATCGGAGAAATTCAATGGCTTGAATTTCAAGAGGTGGAAGCAGAAAATGCTGTTTTACCTGACCACCTTGAATCTTGCGAGATTCTTGATTGAGACTGTTACTGTACTCAATGAAGGATAAGGAGATATTCAAGCAGTCAGTGCACTTGATGCTTGGAAGCATTCAGACTTTTTATGCCGAAACTACATTATGAATAGTTTAGCATACACACTATACAATGTGTATAGCATGATAAAAACTGTTAAGGAGTTGTAGGAGTCTTTGGATAAAAAATACAAAACTAAGGATGCCGGGGCTAAAAAGTTTATAGTCGACAGATTCCTAGACTATAAGATGGTGGACTCCAAAACTGTTATCAGTCAAGTGCAAGAACTCCAAGTGATTCTTCATGAAATTCATGCCGAAGGGATTGTGTTGAATGAAACCTTTCAAGTGGCAGCAATTATTAAAAAATTGCCTCCCGCATGCAAAGATTTCAAAAATTATTTAAAACACAAACGAAAGGAAATGAACGTTGAAGAATTTATTGTTAGATTTCGAATTGAAGAAAACAACAAAAGTTCAGAAAAGAAGTGGTTCAATCTTGGTGTGGCTAAAGCCACTGTTGTGGAGCATGGTCAAAGCAGTAAGACTTACAAAAATAAGTTTGTGTCATTCGGTGGAAAAAAGACCAAGCACGGACCGAAAGGTGAAATTTCTAAGAAGAAATTTCAAGGGAAATGTTTCAATTGTGACAAAGTAGGCACAAGTCTTCGGAGTGCAGAATGCCAAAGAAGAAGACGAAAGAAGCAAATGTGATTGACTACATGGCACAAGATATCTCAGAAATGAATCTCGCAGTCGTCATTTCTGAAGTGGACATGGTGGGTTCAAACTCTAAGGAGTGGTGGATTGACACCGATGCTACAAGGCATGTGTGCTCTAATAAAGAGCTGTTTGCTACATTCGAAGCAATTAAGAACGGGGAGAAGCTGTTCATGAAAAATTCAGCAACCTCTGAAATCAAGGGTCAAGGAAATGTGGTTCTAAAGATGACCCCGAGAAAGGAGCTGGCTCTCAACAGTGTGCTATATGTGCCGAAAATTCGTAAGAATTTAGTGTCCGGGTCGCTTCTGAAAAAGCATGGTTTTCGCATTGTATTTGAGTCAAACAAAGTCATTCTATCAAAAAGTGGAATGTTTGTCGAAAAATGTTATGTTTCCGACGGTATGTTTAAGTTGAATGTAATGGTTGTGAAACCAAAAATGAATAAGGCAAATTCTTCTGCTTATTTGCTTGAGTCTTTCAATTTGTGGTATGGTAGACTAGGACATGTTAACTATGATACTTTACGTAGACTGATTAACTCGAATTGCATACCCAAGTTCCATAATGATTCCGAACATAAGCGTGAAACTTGTGTTGAGACAAAATTGACAAGGTCATCCTTTAAGTCAGTTGAACGGAACACAGAACCACTTAATTTAATTCACAGTGATGTTTGTAACTTAAAACTTGTACAAACAAGAGGTGGCAACAAGTATTTTATTACTTTTATCGACGATGACTCAAAATACTACTATGTGTATCTACTTAAAAGTAAGGATGAAACTACAGAGAAATTTATTCTCTATAAGAATGAAATTGAAACTCAACTTAATAAGAAAATTAAGGTACTACGGAGTGATCGAGGTGGTGAGTATGGAGCACCGTTTGTCGATTTCTTTGCACAACACAGAATCATACATGAAACCACCGCACCTTATTCACCACAACAAAACGGTGTAGCTGAACGAAAAAATCGTACCTTAAAAGAAATGATGAATACAATGCTAGTAAGTTCTGGGTTACCTCAGAACATGTGGGGGAAAACTATGTTATCAGCAAATTACCTTTTAAATAAGGTGCCTCGAAAGAAATCGAAAAAGGCCCCTTATGAGTTATGAAAAAGAAGAAAGTCTACCTATAAACACTTGCGAATGTGAAGGTGTCTTGCAAAAGTGGCTATTCCAACACCAAAGAAGGTAAGGATAGACCCGAAAACTATAGACTGTGTCTTCATTGGCTATGCACGTAATAGCAGTGCTTATCGATTTCTTGTATATGATTCAAAAATTCTAGACATACACAAAAACAGGATAATGGAATTGAGGAATGCTTCATTCTTTGAAAAAGTATTTCCATACAGGTCCAAAGAGGAAGCCAGCTCCTCTAAACGAATATATGAGACAATAACTGAAAATAGTCAGGACGAAAAATTAGAAGAGGAGACTAAGGTTAGACGCAGCAAACGGGAAAGGACAGAAAAGTCTTATGGTCCTAATTTTCTGACCTATATGTTAGAAAGCGAACCTCAAAGTTATCAAGAAGTTGTGAATTCCTCGGAAAGATCTCAATGGAAAGATGTCATTAAAGGTGAAATAGATTTCATACTGCAAAATCATACATGGAAACTAGTGGATCTTTCTCCTGGATGCAAACCACTAGGCTACAAATAGATTTTTAAAAGGAAAATGAAAGCAGATGGAACTCTCAAAAAGTACAATGCCAGATTAGTAATAAAATGTTACAAACAAAGGGAAGGCCTTGATTACTTTGATACGTATTCTCCAGTGACGAGAATAACATCTATTAGGGTGATACTTGCGATTGTTGCCTTACAAAATCTAGAAATATATTAAATGGATGTTAAAACTACTTTTCTAAATGGAGATTTAGAAGAAAAAATTTACATGAAACAATTCGAGGAGTTTTCATCACCAAGACAGAAAAAGAAAGTCTGTAAATTGGTGAAGTCACTATATGGCTTGAAACAAGCACCTAGACAATGGTATGAAAAACTTGACAATGTCATGATAGAGAGTGGATTTAAAATTAATGAATGTGACAAATGTGTTTACGTCAAAGATACTAAAGATGACTATATCATTTTATGTTTTTACGTTGATGACATACTTATTGTTGGTAGTAACAATAAGATGATTGAATCCACTAAAAATATATTAAATTCGAAATTTGCTATGAAAGACATGGGTTTAGCTGATGTTATACTTGGAGTCAAAATTTTAAGAACATCAGATGGGCTTGTTCTAAGCCAGTCACATTATGTGGATGAAATTTTGGAAAAGTTCAATAAGGATGATATTGGCTTAGCCAGAACACCGATAGATACAAGTCAACATCTATCTAAAAATAAGGGTGAAAGTGTCTTTCAGGTAGAATACTCGAGGGTTATTGGAAATCTAATGTACTTAATGAGTTGTACAAGATTAGACATAGCCTACACAGTCAGTAAATTAAGTAGATATACGAGTAATCCGGGAAATGATCACTGGACAGGTATAGTAAGAGTACTGAGGTACTTAAGATATACTCGTAACTATGGAATACACTACACCAGACATCCAGCAGTCATTGAAGAATACAGTGATGCTAATTGGATATCTAATATAAAAGGCTCAAAATCCACCAGTGGATATGTGTTCACTTTGGGAGGTGCTGCCATCTTATGAAAATCCTCTAAGCAAACGGTTATAGCCAGATCTACGATGAAATTTGAGTTTATAACCCTAGATAAATGTGGTGAAGAGGCCGAATGGTTGCACAACTTTTTAGAAGATATTTCATGATGGTCCAAACTTGTGCCTGCAATTTGCATATATTGTGACAATCAATCAGCAATAGGAAGGACACAAAGTAACATGTACAATGGTAAGTCTAGCATATACGTCGTAGACACAATATCATTATACAACTACTCTCAGCTAGAGTTATCACAATTGACTATATTAGGTCAAAGGATAATATTGCGGATCCGCTAACCAAATGTTTAAATAGAGAATTAGTTGGGAAATAATCGAAAGCAATGAGACTCATACCCTTGAAAGAATAAGTCATTACAAAGGAAACCCAACCTAGTTGACTGGAGATTCCAAGATCTAGGTTCAAAGGGACAACCTAACTGTAAAGACTTGATAAAATCACTGTGGGGGTATCACCTGCTGTCCATTCCTATGATATAACAGTAATGCCCGTAAGGATGAAAGTTAAGAATTAGGCTTTTAATGATTCTTACGCGTCGAAAATCGAGCCAAGTAATGTGGGTTACTTGTAATAAGAAATCACCTATGTGAGAAAGAAGTGGGTGGGGCTGCTTCTAAGAGAATTGTTTGGGGCTCAATTCTTAGAAACTCTCACAGAACCATGAATATGTTCATAGCCAAAACGAACATGATAATGAGAACTGAAGGGTGTTAGGAAGAATTCTGTGCGAAGTATATCCTCGTTTATACAAACGGCAGAACAGTTTAAAGACATCGCGTCTACTGGTCAGCCAGTAAAGTAAATATACTTTCACAAGGGAAGGTTTAAAGGGTAACACCTACCTATCCTATGTAGGCTTCAACCGTTGAACTTTATCACCAAGTCTTATGTTTCACGTTTTGTGTCTCTCCTAATTTTCATTCATGTGGGGGATTGTTGGAAAAAATAAGTGAGCGGCTCACTTTTGGCACAATTTTCGATGGGACCCGTTAGTCCAATTTGGAATATCAAAGTTGATATGTGTTCTCCTCCGCGAGAACATCGAAGTCATGTATTTATTTGCCAAAAATGAAGCTCGTGTGAATGAAAAATTGGAGTTTAAAGTGGACTATTGGAAATGGTCTATGTTGATGGGAAAACTATAGTTAACTTTGTCCCATATAGGAAAAATATGGAAACCAAAACCACTTTATATATGGCTATACATTGGGATGGTGTGATCATGTGTAGCATAGAGGCTCTCTCCACGTGCGCGCGTAGGGGGGTGCAAATCACGGACAGAAATAGTTTTCGGACCTTGAACTTAGGTGCGGGCGTAACCTGCGCACACGAATGTCGGACAAAACGAGCAAAAACTAGCCAATTTGGATTGTCCGGTTTTGCAATTTTTTTTTTGTGATTTTTCCAAATGACTTTTGAGTGTCTGAAACTCCTAAAACTCCAATGATCGAAGTCGAAGTGTAACTCCAAAAACTGCAATGGTTAATGCAGAAACTAATGGTCAGATTCAGCCTATATAATTTCACTCAATTTCCAGCAGTTCATACACTGAAATTTTCGTCTGCAATTTCCAGCTGTTTATACTCAAATTCAGTTATGTTTTCTGTTTTGTTCCGTCTCATTCCAGTAAGGTGATATTGTTCGAACACTCGTCCAATTCGTCGGAGTAGAATCGCGATGCTCGAATTCTGCTGGTTACCGTTGTATCCTAGGAGACAGGCGCTCGAACTAAACCTCTAGCACCATGGTGAGGGGGCGAATTTGTCTTAAGGAACTGTGTTTACACAGGTCTCGGGATTAAAAGTTTATTTCCAAATATATATGCTTCCAGTTCGAGTATCTGTGCTTTAATTATTTGCAGATTTACACGCTTTTAGATTTTATTTAGTTTTCTGAAATTTATACTGCTCTTATGTTAATGTAAATAATATAATTTGTCATTCTTATTCAAGTAGTGATTTAGATAATAGTCTGTATCTAAGTAATTTGTGAAAAATAAAATTAAGAAAAAATTTATCTGAATTTATTTCGAAATTATGTTTGTTCAAATTGTATGAAAACAAACACCAAATTCTATGTTATCTAAAATCATTGTATGAAAACAAATAGTTGTGGAAATTCTATGTTTAACGCACTGTCAAATATGGTGAGTTGCAAATACGGTGAGTTGCACTGCTAAATACGGTAAGTGTGAATCCGTTGTCTAAATCACAAATATGGTATATGAGAGCCCAATTTCACTCCATACACTACCGATTAAATATAACAACACATATTAGGTTGAATAGAATTTACATTAAACCTTTTCTATTAGTACACGTGCATGTGACTCATTTTGTCCAAAAGGTTAAGTTAGTGAATCTTTAGCTTAGAACGTATGGTAACCCTTCTCTTTCTCTTATTGTGGAACTATTTGCCTCTCTTGTTCGACTTTTTTTTTAATGGATGCACGAAATATTAGCCCCTATCTAAAGTTCATGGAGTAAATTACTTTGTTGGCTATGAAGGTTGGAATGAGTTACTTTTACTTTCATGAATAGTTTTTTCAGTTCATCAAATTAGCTGTAGGACCTAATTTCTTGAATTCTCCAGCCAATGGCGGATCTAGGTGGTGGGCCCTAACTGATCTACTGGGATAATTTTTTTTTTTTTTGTTAACAATAGATAAAATTTTTACCTTATATCTCTAGTAATTGATTTTATTTTCAAACATTCTCTGTATCTTATTTGGTGAGAGCCGGTTTTAACATGCTTTAAGTCCGTTATTTATTATTTTTATTCTATAATTTTTATCAAAATTCAATAAGAAAAAGAACAATGAGGATTTGAACCTGTGATCTCAAGTAAGGATTATGATAAATTTAACCATTATGATACCTCTTGAATTGTGTCACTAAATTTAACAAAATGATATTTGTTAGGTTTTGAATGTTTTAACGCAAACAATTTTAAAGATTCGAATTCACGCTCTTCCTTTGAATTATACAAAACTTGGCAACAATGTTATTTGACGAGTTCTATTTATTTTTATAACAGAATTATATATGTTCAGTTTGAACAAAATAATTGTTATTTTTATACTTTAGGCCTTGTTCGATTCCCTCTTTTTTTAAAAATACATTTTTTCTTTCTTCTTTTCATTCATATGTTCTTCAATAAAATAATATTACACGTAAATTCAAAACTTTTCTTTATTTTTAGTTACACATTCTCCATCAAATCACCATTCCAAAATGCATTTTTTAGAAAAAAATAGATATCAAAAGGACTTTTAATATTTTATTGCGGGCAATTGTCAACAGTCGCTCGTACTGACTCAAACTACTGGATTCGTCCCTGTCTACTCCTCATTCATAGTACGGTTCAAATTTGAGGCCCTTGTTAACCAAACCATTTGTAAATTATCTGCTTTCTCATAACGATGCCAGCAACATAGCCCGGGAACCAAGTATCTTGAAGGAGGATATGAAGCTTCCTCTGCTTTCCTTTGACGAATCTGCAGAAACCAACATTTTTAGCGCAAAACATAGTTTGTATCGACTAATAGAAATGCCTGTATACACTATTCATTCCTTCTGGAGAAGATTCAATGATGGCTACGTGAGACCAATATTTGGTGGATCGATGAAGCAACTTATCATCGTGATAAAGAACACCAGAAGGAGTCGGCCGTTTTCTTTGCATTGTGATCTGAAATGACACTGGAAAATGGGTTTGGCAATGAATAATGTATTTACTACAGATTGTTGTATCTATTTCGGGCAGAGAACTTGAAAAGTAATCTCTCTACCGAGATTAATGAGTTCTTAACCAAGCCTCAAAATTTAACTCAGTCGAATATATTTTTCATCCACACATCTGTACGATCTACTACCTGCATAACAAATCCTAAGCAAATTATAAGGTCCATGATATACTAATTAGTCCCTGTTTTGTAAAAAATTATATTTTTGGTAAATTTTGATAAAAGTTGATGAAACATGTCGTTGAAAAGTTAAAAAAAATTGTGAGTCCTATCAAAATTGTGGTCAAAATTAATTGTTGATTTTTATCCTCTTTTAGTTGAGGTGGGCTTAAATTTTACTTCAACTGCATTTTGATTTTGATCTGGAAATTTATAGTGAATAAAGAAGATTAATAAAGTCCAAGAATATAACGTATTTATATTCTAATTATGAACACAAATCTAGATATTTATTTATAATGTTTCCCAATAAGCTAGATCTTTTTGCAATATAAATATTTTAATTAGGGGTAGACAAAATGATGAGACCAAACGAAAATCGAATCAAATTGAATGATTTGATTTGATTTGATTCTAAAAAAAATTAAAAAAAATTAATGATTTTGATTTAGGTTCTGATTTGAACTGGAACCCACAATCAAGCTCAATTTTTATTTATTTTTTAAATATAACTTTTTTTGTAAATCAATGAGTCTTGCTAAAAAAATTCAACTTTTGAGAGAACTCATTTGTCTATATAGTGAATCATTGTTATTAAACAGTATTTTTTGTATGGGGGATAGAACTTGATGTTTTTGTATTCAAATTATGACTATGTTTTGTTTGTTAGTTTTGACTTTTGTGAATAAATTTTATTACATAATATTTCATTTGATGATTGATAATTTGATGTTGAATTTTGTTGAAATGTTTGATGTTTGTTTATTTGATATATAAATTTATGGATATAGTGCTTTTAATTTGTATTTATCATTTGAAATTTTAAGTAATGAAATCAGAATCAAACCAAATCAAAATCGACCATATCTTAAAAAAATAATAAAACATTGGTTCTATTATTAAAAAAGGGGTAAAAATTCAAAATTATAAGATTAAGTATCACCCATTTAAAATATAACAACAAAGGTTTTCGAATTTCAAAAATCAGATATTTATTAAAATTTATTTATGATTTAATTATATATTTTATTAATTAAATATATTAAAGTCAAAAATGTACATAATTTGGTCCCAAATTAATGATTTAGTTAGTCACATATTATTTTTCGATTTGAAATCAAAATTTTTATATGTCACAAATTATTTTACATTGTAGTCACAATTCAAAAATTTTATAGGTTATAATTTGTTCATCTGTGACAAATAAAAAACTTACAAGTCACAATTTGTTCATCGGTCACAAAAAACAAATATTATAATTCATAACTTATTATATAGTCACAAATTATTATGTTATTGGTCACTAGTTAACTTTTTTTAGGTTACATACTATTTTTTTTTATCATATTTATATTTTTCATTAGTTACATATTGTTTATTGGTCACAGATTAATTAATTCAATGGTGACGGTCAACTAAATAATCTGTGATTACCATCAACACTTACGATCACCATCTTCACCACACCACACCACATCGATCAACCAAAAAATTCCCAAACCTACCATCATGATCACCGTCGCTGCCACTACCATCAACCCTGCAATCGCCACCAATCCACAAATAGCCAATTTATTGTTCACAGATTGGTCACAAAAACACTTTTCCCACCCCCACAACTACCACCACCCCACCATCACAATCGCCGCCCTACCACCAACTCGTCAGTACCATTTGGTCAATTCCTACATCTACATCAAATCCAAAATAAAAAATAGTAACACCACATTCACCCTAGATCCACACTAAATCGTCGACTGCAGCGTCAAACCACCATCTTCCCTACAATCGTGAGTCAATTTCTTCACATCGTTGCCTCCAAAACATACCACACAAAACCCATTGGCATTGTCGTCGGCAACGACAATGCAGCATCGACGATTTTTCGGTGTAATCAAAGCGTGCAACAATGGGCACTGTAGTGCACGGAGGTGGCTGCGTCGCACTGTAGTAGCGTCATTGTGGCACAACAAGAGTGCGCAACGGCCACTTCATTGCAGTGGCGTGAGCATCGTCATCGCTGCAACGTTCATGCCACTGCAATGGCATCATCGTCGTAGCAACGATGGTCTCCTTTCTGGTATATGATAAAGAAACGGTGGAGGTGAGATAGAGAAAAGAGAATGAGAGAAAAAAGGATTTAGGGTTTGTAGGGGATTAGAAATGGGTATGTATATTAATTTAAATTTATAATATTATTTATTATTAAAAAATTTAAATATCATCTGAATTTTGTATAAAATTCTTTTAGATTATAGTTCTGAAAATGGAACTTCAAGAGTAGGGTTTAGTGTTTCCACTTTCCACTATAAAAAAATATTGAATTATGGTTCGATTCGATTCTCTTGAAAATATAATCAAATAGAACCATGTCCACTCCTAATCTTAATAGGCCTCATTGTTCAAACTTTAAAAATAGTGGAAATTACACCCCACCCTACTTTAAAAATTCAATATTCAAAAATCATGTTGGATGTTTCACTATTCAAAAAAAAAAAAAATTAATTATTTAAATAAACACTAATAACTGTATCCTTAATTAAATTAAATCTACATATTTAACATTTCATTTTCAAATCCTAATTATTTTTCCTTATTTTTTCTCTCTCTACCATTTTCCTTCTCCTTCTCTCTTTTCATTCTCTATCAGTTTTTTCCCCAATCCCGTCGAAAGACAAGAAGGCGCCATCGAAGGACCTTCCCAAGCGGCACTGTGATGCCGCCATGATGACATCGCTGTAGCGCTCTGTCATTCGTAATTACCTCAAACGCCAACACTGAGGCTGCTGCAAACTCGTAGCAGCGCACCGCCTGTCAAATCACCCATTCGTAGCCCTGAAGCATCTAACTCATCTTCTAAGGCATCTCCACTGAGGTCTCCAGAGGCAAATCGGAAACCTTCGGTGACGGTACGTTCGGAAAATGTTAATCGACTGATGAAGGTGGAGAAGCCTTCAACTGGGCCTGCTGCTGAACCAAATGACTCTGAGGATTCGGAAGATGATAAACCACTTAGTGCTAGGCTTTCTACTAGCTTATCAAAGAACAACTCGAACAATGCCAGCAAAGGTTCCAATGCTTCACGTTTGGGTCAAAAGCCAAGCATCCCCAAACAAGAAGATTCAGATGATGAAAAGCCTTTGTCACATAAGGTCCAATTGAAGTCTAATGTCGGGTCTTCTACTAGAAAGTCCTATGATTCTGATGAAAAAATGCACCTTGCTGCAAAAAATAACCAGAATGGGTCTCCCTTACAAGACAGTGGTTCGAAGAAACCTTCAACCATCTTAAGTAAGAGACCTGCCAGTGAGGTAAATTCTGCTGGGCAATCTTCAATAAAAAAGCATAAAATTTCCAATGCGTCAGTGCTTATTAATAATAAGCAAGCATCTGTCAAAGCAGAGCCAAAGGTAGAGGATGACGATGATGACCATATTCCCATATCTCAGAGAATGAAGAAGCCTGCCGCTTCAGATAAGAAAATATCAGCCATTAAGAAAGTAACAAAAGTTGTTTCTTCTTCACTTAATAAAACAAATAAGAATTCGAAGAAGGTGGTGAAAAAATCTCAGTACTCCAAGTCATCAAAGGTTCCTCCAGGCTCTGGTGAAGGGCAGAAATGGACTACCTTGATTCACAATGGTGTGATATTTCCACCTCCATACCAGTCTCATGGGGTTAAGATGCTCTACAAGGGGAAGCCAGTGAACTTAACACCCGAACAGGAGGAGGTGAATATCACTCTCTCTCTCTCTCTCTCTCGCAACACACACGGTTACTAGCTTTTCTTTTAGTTCATTGTGTTTATATCTTTAAAAAATATGTCCTCTAATTGCTCCAAGCCTTGCAATGTTTTTCCATTTTCTTTTCTAGGTGGCCACGATGTTCGCAGTGATGTTAGATACGGAATACATGAACAAACCTAAGTTCAAAGAAAATTTCATGAGTGACTGGAGGAAAATACTGGGAAAAAATCACATTATTCAAAACTTGGAAGACTGTGATTTCACCCCAATATATGAATGGCATCAGAAAGAAAAGGAGAAAAAGAAACAGATGACTACAGAAGTAAGTTAAACATTTGTCAATACTTTCTGTACGTGACATATAAGGGACGATTTTGAAAATCAAGCTGATAACCATATGTCAATATCAACTAGTTTGCTTGTTATCTGTTAGACACTGATTGTCTTACATGTGAGTTTTGACAGCTAAAGTAACGGATTTTATATCTACTTTAACTACAATACGTTGTGTTTCCTATTGTAACTGTTGAAGATTTTACGTTCAACAATCTTTCTGTTATAAGCTAAGGGTTACCATGATGTTTCTTGGAGATATCTCTGTCTTGAATCAGATTTCTACATAGTACCTCTGACACAATAAGCAATACCCTTATATGGCTTCTGCTGCCTTTCAATGTATTCGCATTGCAATGAATTTATGTAGTTATTCAGTGCCCGATGTCAAGCTCTTTGTTGTCTTTGCCTTCAAGGTGTACATAATTTCTAAGGAAAACATATGTGTCTCTTGGACAGCTTGGCTAGACTCTCGGTATTTTAAGATTTAGTTTTCACATTTAAACTTTGGAATATTCTATCATATGTTGTGACATGGAAAAGAAAGGGACTGGTTATGATGTTACCTGAATTAGGAAGACTTGTGTTAGTGCTGGCATATATTTAACTCATTAACTTATATAGTTTGTCCAACCATCACACATACTCTGTTACATGCCTGGGCTATTGACTATTGTAATTCATAAGTTACAAACTTCTTATGATAATCATAAAGTTACTTGCTATGAAGTAATTTATTGGTATAGTTTTGCTATATAGATAGAAATAAATATCTTTTTTTGCATTGTTTTCTAGTAACTTATAATTTTCTTTGGGGGGCCTCTTCAATTACTGTTCTAGCTTGTGTGCTCTAGAACAGTTAGAATATTATGTGTTTCTAAAATAAACTAAATTCTTTAGTTGTATACTTTGTATATGAATAGGTGCTGTTACAGAGTGGATTAATTGGCAGACATGTTCTAATAAGAACAACGGCTAATTTGAACTTTACTGTTTTGGCAGGAGAAGAAGGTCATAAAAGAAGAGAAGATGAAGCAAGAGGAGAAGTATATGTGGGCTATTGTTGATGGAGTCAAAGAGAAGGTGTGGCATCTACATCGTGTTGAATTTCATCTCTTTTTTGTATTTTTCTAACTTTTTGTATTTTTCATCTCTTTTTTAGGGGGTGGGAGGGGGCAGGGGAACTTATGTTTGGTTTCAACAGTTTGATATAAACATAGCTTTTGTTGCTTGTAGAACATTCTCAATATTTCTTCATTGACTGGTAAAAATATGTCTTGGGGGAATAAGTTTTTGTTCCTCTTTTCTTTGCATATAATTTAATATTATCCTGCCTATTTGTAATGCGGCAGTAAAGCCTTGGAAGTCTCAATTTAAAAGTGTTCTGTGCAACTTTTATTAAGCTGGAGAGAAGCATATTTTATAAATTTGCAGAGCTAATGATTAGTGAAAAAAGCAAAGTTGTAATGAATTATCCATTTTTAGCCGGTTTTGTATATTTTCATGTTTGTTTTCTTCAAACCAGGAAATATATTTTATAGATATCAAGAATTATAGCTGCAACATTTTGATAATGCTAAAGATGTGTATGGGGTCATGTGCTTAACGGTAAATATTTTGAAGTGCAGCTGGCTTTAGTTCTTAATGAAGCATAAATGATGAGGGTTCAACATAGTTATATTCATCTTTTGCAATTTTCATGGTGTCCTATTTTATCAAATACATTGTTATTAGCTGATAGCGATGTAGACTAGTTTAATGTGACTTTCTTCTGATGCACGTCTGAGGTATCTAGCAACGATGTCATTTGCAGGTTGGGAACTTCAGGGTTGAACCGCCTGGATTATTCCGAGGCCGTGGAGAGCATCCAAAGGTATATTAAACATCTTTCTGCTAGCAGTGGAGACCTAAAGTTCATCTAAAATTTCCTGTTTTGTTATGTTCTTGCTCTTTATATGATAATTGGTGGCAATATTAGAGTTCTAATGAGAGAAAAGCGTTGAACAGATGGGGAAGCTTAAAAGACGCATACGTCCTAGCGACATCACTATAAATATTGGAAAGGATGCTCCAATTCCGGAGTGTCCTATCCCTGGTGAAAGGTTCTTCTTCCTGCTTATTAGTTTTCTCTTTTGAAGATCAGGAAAATGGCCGGTGATTTTTTAGATTAAAATGGCATTGATTTGAAGAGGTAACATTAAGAATTTAATAATTGGCAGCTGGAAAGAAATAAGGCATGACAATACCGTGACATGGTTAGCATTTTGGAATGATCCAATCAATCCAAAGGAAATCAAATATGTATTCCTTGCAGCAAGCAGCACCCTGAAAGGGCAAAGTGACAAGGAGAAATACGAGAAATCAAGACTTTTGAAGGTATTGAAGATGTAGTTAACCAATAGACATCTTCGACGTGTATCATCTGTCTTTAATAAAGTAGGACTAACTTATTATAAATATTTCTTTGCTATTGACTGAAGGACTACATACAAGGTATAAGAGCATCTTATACCAAAGATTTTGCAAGTAAAGATCCTACAAAGAAGCAGATTGCGGTTGCTACCTATCTTATTGACAAACTAGCTCTTAGGGCAGGCAACGAGAAGGTATAAGGTCTATGGTTTTTAGTTTTTATCATCCCATACAATGCATTTTTAATTGTTTGAGAACTTCCTGAGCAATGACAACAAACTAAGGCTTGTTTCCAAATTGTTTTTTGCCATTTCATTCAACTTATAGGTAGAACTGGAATTAAGATTCATTTAATAGCATCTGACAAAGTTTACTCTTGCTGTCAACTTACTGCAAACTTTGCGGAGATGAGAGGAATTTATTTGCAAAGCACAGTTATTATGATCCAACTACATGTTCTTAATTATGCATATTCTACAGTTGTTTCCCCTTGACAAATAATATGAGACGATGCAACTTCTCATCACTTTTTAGTATGTCACAGGATGATGATGAAGCTGATACGGTTGGTTGCTGCACGTTGAAAGTAGAAAACGTAGAACCAATGCCTCCAAATATTTTGAAGGTAGTGGATTTATGTATAGTATAACTATTTCTCAAATGTCTATGTTTTAGATTTTCCTTGTAAGATTCACGAGTTTGATGGATGCTGAGGAAAAAATGAGTGTTGAAACAATTTCTTCTACTACACTGTTGACAGTTCTGAGAATTAAGATTCTTATAGAAAATAGTAACCATGAAAGATTTTTTTCACCCTGACTGCATATCTGTTTGTGTTTGCAGTTTGATTTCCTTGGTAAAGATTCTATCAGGTATCAAAATGAGGTAGAAGTTGAATCTGCTGTCTTCAAGGCGATCCAACAGTTCCGGAGTGGTCAGTAGATGGTCTTCTGTATATTTATTTGATAATTTATATTTGCACATTTAAATATTATCTGTATTACGTTCAGGCAAAAAGGCTGCTGATGATCTTTTTGACAAGCTTGATACCAGTAAACTAAATGCTCATTTGAAGGAACTCATGCCTGGTCTGACAGCAAAAGTTTTCCGTACATACAATGCATCAATAACCCTGGATGAGATGGTAAGATTCAACACTGGGATTTATAGTCTCCAAGTTAATATCAGTTCATATGCTGAATGTCTGTGGTAAACATAGAAGAGATGAGGAGAAGTGATTATGTGTGCAGGCTGCATCCAAAAATTCGAAAGTTGATACAAGATCTAAATGATAATGAACTTTAATAATTTGTTACAAAAATTAATTTGTGCTTACTCTTGATGGTCTATCAAAAACTAATAGCAGTTACAAAAATTAGAACTGAACTTTCAAGTTTTTTAGCGGGCTACATTTATCTCTCCTATAAATTGATGCACCTATTTACGTAGCTCAAGACATTCTTAATTTGGCAAATAATTGAAGTTATTAATCTGTATTTGCAACAAATTTACATGCTGTGAGTTAGTGAATGAAATTTATTCATGGCACAAAGTGTATTCCTTAACTGAATGTTCTATTCCACATTTTAATTTTTCTATTCAGCATTTGTTTAATTTGTTATTATTGGTGCAGTTGAGTAAGGACACAAAGGCTGGAGACGTAGCTGAGAATATAGTTGTTTATCAACATGCAAACAAGGAGGTAAAGATTTTAAACTCTAAATGTCTGATGACATCTTTTTTTTTCATGTTTGGTTGAGAGTGATTCTATTTGTATTTCTTGTGTAGGTTGCAATCATTTGTAATCATCAACGTACTGTCTCAAAGTCCCACAGTGCCCAGATGTTGCGTTTGAATGAAAAGATAGAGGAATTAAAGGTAATAGATGACTTCTAAATCTAATTAATCCCTGCATGCAATTGATGTTACTAAAATATTATGAGCGCAAAAGTTAGATGCCAATTCGAGGATGTCACTGCTCAAGTTGAGCATTGATGGATCATTCTTGTGTTCACCACGACTTATATTGACTGGTTGAAAAACGAACTTCTAAACATCGGATGCTTGTTGCAAGCCTAGGTCACTATAAAGCAATGTTTGGCTAAGTTATAGCCAAAAAAAAGAAGACGGTTTACTTTTTGCCCACTTTCAAGTGAAAAATAAATAAAATGTGAAAATTTATTTGGAAGTAACTTACAGTACTGTCGTGTGAGGACTGAATACTAGTTACTTGTCTGGGAATTTTATGATGTAACATTTACGTCTTGTGTATAACTTGACTTAGTTATTGTATGTAGGTTGTTTTGGAAGAGTTGACGACAGATTTGGTTAGGGCAAAGAAAGGAAAGCCCCCGTTGAAGAGCGCTGATGGGAAAACAAAAAGGAATCTAAACCCCGAAGCGTAATTACATTTCCTCCTAATTGTTAAGTTATTCTGTGTTAGTTATCATGTAGCTAATAGTGAAACGACGTGCAGATTAGAGAAAAAGATAGCTCAAACAAATGCAAAGATTGAAAAAATGGAACGAGACAAGGAGACCAAAGAGGATTTGAAAACTGTAGCATTGGGCACTTCAAAGATTAACTACCTTGATCCTCGAATAACAGTTGCATGGTGCAAACGTCATGAAGTTCCTATCGAGAAGGTGAAAACTTGAATTTCTGGTGGATTAGTTTTCATTTCTTCCCCGTCCTCTTAATGGGTTACTTGTGAACTAATTGTGTTTCGCACTGATGCAGATATTCAACAAGTCTCTCCTGGCAAAATTTACTTGGGCGATGGATGTGGATCCTAGTTTCAGATTCTAAATTTTGGTAGTTATAGCGAAGAACATCCCCCCACCCCTCAAACCGGAGACAGAGATAGACGAACCTGAACAAAGATCTATTGACTAATTATTTATTTTTTATTTCTGCGGAAAAATCAATTCCTGTTGTATTAAATCATCTCAATGAAATTGTGGATGATTTTCTCCCACTTTTAATTGTTATTGGATTTCTCTCCTGTGTTCTGAGAGTGATTTCTTTGTTTTCATAACTACTAATTCAGACATGGAGATGCAACTTGCAATGTAACTACTGAATTATAATCATGGTTTTGCTCAACTCTTCTAAGGCTTTTCTCTCTTTTGCACGTAAGGTTAGTGAAGCAAGCTAACTGTGCTGTGATTCGTATAATGACTTGAAAAAATATATTAGACATCTTTTTGCCTCTACTTTACAAGAGCAATGTGTTTGGATATAGTAAGAACGTTTACTTCTTTTACATAATAAATTGATCATTTTACGATTGCCAAAAACCACCAAAAAAAAAAAAAAAAAAAGAAGAAGAAAAAGGGGAAAACTTGTGTGTTTTCAATAACGGTTCTTTCGTGTTCTGTATTATAAACATTTGATCAGCATGTGTACTACAGCAACCAAAACGACAATCCCAATAACTGAAACAAGTAGGCACAAGCAGGAGCAGCCACCTTTTGTGCGTTTATTTAGAAATGCAAGCTTCCTCTGCACTCGCTGTTATCATTACAGAAGAACCAAAAAATCAGGGTTAAATTAGAAAAACACGCTAATACAATAAAGATTGTACTCCTTTCATTCTGATTAATTATACACCGAAGAAGTTACGTGAGGGCAGTCCGAAGTTCAAAGAACCTGACATCTTATGACATGAATCCTTGTAAACAATAGCATCAAGCATTATTTTGATCATCCAACTAAGAGGATTCAAATGCTCGAAGATTGAGAAAAATTCGTGCCAAAAATTATGGTGCTCATCTCAGTGATTTTACGCCAAGAACACATGCAGTAGCTCAACAAGGTTTTCTAATAATATGATGAGACTAGAAATTATCACCTGTAGTCGGGATTCTGTAATATCAACATGTTGGTCCAAACTATCCTGCTAGGAATATATCAAACAGACATGAACTCAAAAATCAGTGATTTCAGAAGATAATAAAACTGGGTTAGTGAGATAAAAATAAGACACGCACGATTAGTCTTGTATGCAGATCAAGCTCCTCATTGACTGCCAATGCTATATGTTTGGCGCTGATCACTGTCTCCTCCAATTTCTCAAGATCCTCATCTTGTTCTGCATAGAAAGCGAACAAAGGATGATATGCATAAGAGAAACAATTGATTAAAAAGGAGGAGAATATAAACTTTAAAATCTTTACAGAAAATAACCTTTCATAATTTGACATTGAAGACCGACAAACCCAGCGTTGTCAAGGCCTGCTGTTCTACTCATTGCTTCAACCGACTTACTTTCTGGCCCAAGCAAGCTGTCCCTCTTTGTGAAGTTTGACATATTCAATGTGGAAGCCATCTGGTTTACTTTTGATCTTAAATTTGCAACCATGTCCTTGCGACGATTCATTTCTTTCTGTGTCCTGCATATAAGAAATAACGGGTTTTACAAACATTAAAAAAAAACATAATAGACAAATATGCTTGGAGATTACATATACAAATGAACCATAAGGATCGAGTATCTAAACATGCTTGGAGAAATCACAAAGAGGAAACAAATGGACAAATGAGAGGTACAGGTAGGTTGAGGATTGGACATATTTAGCAAGTGAATCATAAGACAAAGAAGATACATTGGATAACAATTTGATCATTTTAACATTGTACATCAACATCCTTATCCAATGGCAAGTTCAATAGAGATGACTTACAAAGGCTGCTTTGCAGGAAGCTTTGACAGAAGAGACTCTAGGCTATCGAGTCTGGTGCTAAGTATGGTAATTTTCCTCCGTATTGCAGATGAATGTCGCTGAGTTTCTTGCCCTGTGGTGGGAAATGAACTCTTCTCAGATATCATATCAGTGATGTCATCAGCAAGTTTTACAGCTTCATTATATTCCCTCATCCACGGGTCTCTAGAAGCGGCCATTCGTCTGAAGAATAAGATGGTGGAATTGTTAGCATTACTAAGAAGCTCTTATCTGAGCACAATCATCCTATCAGCTATACCGAGGACAGACAACCCTTTTTACGCGTGCTATAGATCACATGGATTTATTAGTAACAAGGATACACAATATTGCACATTGATGCAACGAAAAGTTCAACAAGTTAATTAGAAAAAAGTAGTTTTAGATCATGAAGTCACGAAAAAGTGCACCAAAATTATAGCAAGACGGAAAGGACCATTCTTGTCCCTTTAATCCAAGCAAGAAACAACCTTTTTGGTAGTGTATTGACTAACAAGATATCATTTCAATAAACCTTAGTTGGAAAAACCTAAAATTCTACCCAAAAAAAAAAAAAAAAACAAATAGCATAACTGAAAAATATATCTAATAACTCTTAAATCAGAGAATGTAATATTTACTGAGTAAGAAAAAAGGTCAATGAGTAAGAACTACTGCTTCGGAATTAGCTCATATACACGTATATATTTATACCGTCAAAACACATAATTACTCGTTTACTGGCTATAAGAAAACTGCGATTGCATCAAATTTAAAGGAGGAAAATTTGTTTACCTTTACGACTGGAATCAGCGAGTTGAATTGTGGAATTGGAGTAGCTGATTGAACAAATTTCTGTGTTTGAATAATTTAAAAGAAGCAAATCAACCGAAAACCCACGGCACCACCAAGATTTGTCCGTCCAAATTGTCGTTTCTGCTGCAGGCATTACGACAATATTCATTAAATATGGAAGAAAATCCTCTTTATTATTATTATTGTGATGATGATGATGAAGATTCAGAATACACTATTGATTAGCAAAACGAAATTTTGAAAGGAAAGAAACGTTAAATCGAGTTCAAATATAATCAACTCTTCAACGTCGTCATTGATCTTTTCTTCTACTCTCATTTCACATTAGAAGTTCGTTTCCAACTAAAATTGGTAGTGTTATAACTACTCATTTTAAAATTTATTTCATTTACTTTTTACTCATAAATTATGAGTAATTAAAAAATTAGCCAAACAAGTACAGACATCTTCTTCGATTGAATTTCTCATTTGTCAATTTTTGGCAAGATAAGAGGTATGGTAAATGTAGGATGGGGGTTCAGCCTTTATTTTTAAAATATGAATAGTATTTAAGTTCTTTAGAAATATGAACATACTTTGATTATTGTATTGCTTAGAGTGCCATTCTTAAGCGTATCTATCTTTATGTTTTCTAATACATAGAAATTCCTGACCATTGAGTGTCGAGGGAGCTATAGTATTTGTATGTCATCAGGGGATCATTTTACCGTCTTCACATATTTTTGTTCGTGTACTCATTTGTGGTGGTTAATGCTCTAGTAACGTAATCTTATATGGATGTTGTCTTGCCTTATACCGAAGTGTATGACTTATTAACATAACCGATCATAAAAATTATTGTATCAAATATGTTGTTACTTTAGATGGTTGTCTACTTTCTCCATTTCTTTAGTTGCATTTAAAATGGGAGGTGACGTGGACACCAAAGTCCATTTCTAATTGAAGTCTCGAACTGATCTTTCACGTAATTGCTATGCAATATATCACAATTGTTACTATTAGCAGTTTGGGGACGATAGGTAAATAAAAAGTGAAGTCTATAAATTAAATAAGATATGTTAAAATTGAGCAACCAAATTGAATTTCAATCAAAGTTAAATGACGACTGATGAAATTTATCCAATTTCAATAAAAGTCTCTGTATTTCCTCTGCTCATTTCTCATCGTCCTTTTTATTCATTTCATTTTCTTCTTTTTCAGTTTTACCGTAAGATTGTCAACACCTTGATTGTCTTGCCTGCTATATTTGCCAAAACACCAGCCGACGCCAGTCACGATGCTTCTACCTACCTACCTACGCAATCCACCTAACCCTGCACGTTATTCTCATTTTCGAACTCTAAAAAACAATTCCAAGAATGTAATTGACACTCCAGTCTAGTAAACCCCATTTTTCTCACCTGGGTTTTTTTTTCATGGCACGATCAATTTTCATTTTTGTAATATTTTTTTTAATTAGTTTTTGCTATACCCATGTTCGATCAAATGATCAGGAAGGGTACATTACAGTAGACATATCGAATAAGGGCCTTGATTTTCTCAAGGATTTGTTGATAGAAAAGGCAGAGTCTTCGTTGCTTCCACTTTACCTGCCCAAGATCGAGAAGGCAGTTAAAATCCCAATTGTGGGTAAAGTTCATATGGTTCTTTCGAATATTACTATGGAAAGGATCGATGTGATTTCTTCAACCGTGAAAACTGATGATAATGGTATACTCATAGCTGTTTCTGGGGCCACCGCGAATCTAAGTATGAATTGGAAGTATTCATATAGCACTTGGTTGATTCCTATTGCTGTTTCGGATCAAGGAAGTGCCACAATTCGGGTATGCAGTTTATGAATGCATGTATAATTTGTGGAGTCTTGAAAGGTATACGTGGAACCTCACTCTAATTATCTAATGAGTCATCGTTTCTTTTGAATATTTTATTGAGTGAATTTCAAATTAATAGGAAGGTAACTTCGAATGGCCGTAATTTTTGTTCATTTTAGATGCCAAAAGTTGATTGCACAGAGTTGAATTTCAGTGAAGAGTCCATCTAGGATGGAAAATTATTGATGTGTAGTGTGAAGCGAGAAAAATGAATAAATTCTATGATTCCAAGTAAAATACTGAGAATGCTGATAAAATGAAAATACTCGAAATCGTGATATTGAGATGAATTTGTAGCGATGTTAAAACAGATGCAATAGTAAATGCGAATATATGCCAATAAATAAAGGTACACCAATTGGGGATAAATTAACAGATATGCGACTTAGGCAGTGAGGACTTTTTTTGTAGACTTAAAAAAATCTCTTGTTCACTAGAATGATGTGATCCTAGTAGAATAGGTTAGAAGAGGGAGAGACGTATCAAAATTTATTATGACATGTTATGTTTATGAATGATGTATTGCAATTAGCTATAGACGTAGGCATGTAGCATTGAATTGAAAGAAGTGGAGGAAAAGGATTCATGCAGCCTACTTCAAATTATTTGGTATCAGGATTAGTCTGTTGTCATTATGTGCAATAATATGTACTGCATGCATCTGTAAGTTTGTATGTTGGGTCTTGGCAGATTTTGGTGTGGAGGGAGGAGAGAGAACTAGTAGCAGTATTTGTGATTTATGTTTCTGAAAACCTGTCACAGCCTAACAATAGCCAATCACATTAATGGCCAGGCTGAAGCTCAATGGATATTTTACTAATTAAAATAGGCATATTTACTAAGATGTAGGTGTATGTCTCAAAGTATGTTGATTGTATTACGGATTGGAAAGCAGTTACCATTGCAGCAAAAACAATGAAGTTTAGTTCCTCATCTCATAATTTTACGAGATTCCAGAGTTGTCAAAGTGCTTCAAAATGATGTATATGATCTGTTTTTATGAAAGTTGAGAATTCTTAACACATTTGTCAGTATAACACTTCCGCTTCAAGTGCTTGTTTCAATCTTACATTTTCTATTCTGTTCTATTTTACATTTAGAGTTTAGATTTTGCAGCTCCATATAATGATCCTCGTTAGAAACTTTTTATGGAAGTTAAGTCCTTGAATTCTTAGAAACATAAACCTGACAAAACTTGTTTCTTTAGTTTTAATCAGCTTGTTGTGCAACTCTTGATAGTGATAGAACCCTAGACTCTAAACTCCAAACTTTAAACTTCTAATATCATAAATATTTTTACAATAATTTTGCTTCTTTTGTGAAATCATGACATCATCTCCAATTAATATATTCTCCGATGGAAATTGATGTATTTTGCTACTTCTAAGGTTGAAGATATGGACATTGGGCTTACCCTCAGTCTGAAGAATCTACAAGGATCTCTTATGCTGTCTGTTCAGGACTGTGGATGTAATGTGAAAGATATATCTATAAAGTTGGATGGTGGAGCATCGTTGGTTTATCAAGGGTATCGTTTTCATGTTTCTGAACTATGGCAATTTTCCTTGGTTTTGTTGTTTCTATAGTTGGGAATTTGAGCTAATGATTTAGCATCTATTTGAGCCACATTATCAAAAAACTCTTTTTTTTTTCCAACCTCATTTTCGACCACACATTCTTTCAATAAAATAATTTTGCACAGAAACAAAAAAAAAAAAAATCCTACTTTTTAACTACACGTTCTTCAAAAAAATCTCTACTACAAAATCAATTCTCCCAAAAAATGAGGCTAAAACGGAGCCTTAGAATGTTAAACGTATAGATTCTTTGAACCTGTGAGGAATCCTTTTGCTTTACAACTTCTGTGTTCACCCAGCTGAGTTTGTAGATTATGTTTTAATTATACATTTAATTATTGATGAGGAAGTAATAGGTAATCGGTGTCATGCCAGGACCTAATTGCATAAACATCTGTTTACCTCATGGCTAAATATGCTGATTCTTGGTGCCAGTTGGAAATTGAAATTATCCAATATGACATTTTATTTTGTCCATAGCATTATCTGTGCTCATGCAAATCCTAGATGAACATCATGAATTTTGATCATAAGATGAAATGTAAATACCTCCTCGAGGTGCACTTTGAAACTATTTTCTTTGTCGATGACAAATTTATCTGGGAAACATGTTAGCAGTTAAGCCTAATTTTTGTTTTTGGTTACTCTCCTTTCTATCTGTGAATGGGCTAGTTATATATATTTTCTTTTACTTACTTTTCATGACAATTCGTATTCATTTTGTGATTCACCTCCCATTTTTCAGGTTGGTGGATGCCTTTGAGGGTAAAATTGTTTCTGCTGTTGAAAATGCTGTTTCCAAGAAAATAAAAGGTGGAATTGTAAAGCTTGATTCTGTATTGCAATCTCTTCCTAAAGAAGTTCCAATAACTAATATTGCTTCCATGAACATTACATTTGTTGATGACCCAAAGTTGAGTGAATCATCACTTGATGTCGAAATAGATGGGTTGTTATCTGCCAAGGATAAAATTATAGTTTCCAACCACTATCATAAAACTTTACAAGCTTCATTCTCCTACAGGGAAGTAGATAAGATGGCCAGGATCTCATTGCATGAAGGTGTTCTTAAATCTGCATCAGCAGTCTACTTCAAAGTATTTTTCTAATTTTATTATTTTAATTAGTCGACTGGATTTGAAATTTGGATCTATTTTTTGAAAGGATAAAGTAGACATATAAAATAGGGAAGAAGAGCAAATTATTTAAAAAGTTGGGGTGTCTTTATCCAAGACAGACTGGTGGATTCTAGAAAATGGTATAGAAAATATACCAAGAGTGGGGGGTTGGGGTCGGGATCAGGAGGTCACTCCTGCAGCTTCTTTTACTATATTGTGAAGAGTAAAAGACACGTTTTCTAAATTTGTACAAGCTCAAGCTTGTTTTGTGTCTATTATATTACAAAGCATAGGTTAGAGATTGTGTCCTTTTCTCACTGAGCAATCTATTGCCTCTGTTTTCGATCATGTTGTAATTGAATTTGACAAAGAGGATGAATACAACTGCAAAATTGGAATGGAAATTTCTTCTGTCAATGGTCCAGTGTATAGGGGTGCTTCAGAACAACGAACCAAAGTAGACGCTGATCCCTTCTTTTAGCTTCTTTTTTTCCCTTTAATATTGTATAATACTATCTGATTCATCAACCAAATGTGCCAAGCTACCTGATCCATAGGGTCTAATATTTTTTGCTGGATCGCATAATAGAATTGTCAATTTCAAGACAACCATTTGATAATGAGATAATAAAAGTTTGTTATTCTTTTCAGGCAAAGAAGATGCATTGGATTGTTGACAACATATCAGATCAATCTCTCTTGAACACAGCTAGTTGGAGGTTTATTATTCCGCAGTTGTACAAGATGTATCCGAATGATGAAATTAACCTGAATATTTCTGTATCTTCTCTACCAACTATTAAAATCGAAAAGCAGCAGATTGATGTAACAATTCCCTTGGATGTGGTGATTGATGTTTTGGATGCGGGAGAAGTAATTCCAGTTGCAGGCTTTTCAATGGTACGTTTAGTGAAACACCTGTGATGTCTAAACTATCATGCTCTACTTTTTCTTTTCCCGGGCATGGAGAGCCAAAGGTGTTAAATCACTTGAATCAACAACCTTTTGTATCTGGCACATGACATATTGGTTGATTTAATTTGAAAGGAACTTTGACTTAACCTGGTTTGTCAGTTGGATTTATTTTAGTTCTGTCACTCTATTGCTCTTATCACGTCAAATCTTAATGTCACCAACAGGTGGAAGTGATGAATTTTGTTTTGCTGTAGGTCATTAGTGCTTCAATATCTGCTGAAATTTCAGGGAACACTCTATTTGGTAGAGTGAAGTTAAATCAATTCAGCATGTCTCTTAAGTGGAGCAAAATTGGTGACTTGCACATGCGTCTAGTCCAGGTATATTAGTTCATTGTTTGATTCCTTGATTTCAGCGGGTAAATCTGATCATCATATAATGTTTGTAGAACCTTAGAAGCATCAGACTATGCCTTCGTAATTTGAACGACTGAGATGCATCACACATTCTTGCTGCCATACACACGCCACCATTATGTATCCTACCCAATCGAGATGGGATGTTATCCAAATGAATTTCAAGTTACTGTATCTTTCATTCTTACTGCCTCATTTTGGTAGAACCATTTCTATGGTCCCTGTTGGACAGACAAAAAAATTGGTTGAATTGATAAAATGGTCAAACAAATATCACACTTCGTGACATTGAGTCTCATACCAATGATACATCGGAACATTTAATGAAATGTGAATAATCTTGTAGATAGCACATATACTGAAATTCCTAATGTTCTATATAGAAAAATAAATTTCAGTCGAGAAAAGGGTTATCATCAACACAACACCCCCCACCCCACCCAAATGTCATTCATCATTTGGTACCAGTACTCCCGGCTTATTTCTGCTTATTGTCATCTATTCCTTGAGGTATTAGTTGACAGTAAATTCCTGACAGGCATTCTTGCTGGCTTGTCAATTTGGCTGAATAAACTATTTAGAAGTTGCCTAAACTTTAAAAATAGATTAGCCTTCAGCAGCTGAGCTCTTGGCTGTCTCATTGTGTTTATTCTGCATAAATGAGTTATTTTGACGGCAGATCAAAGATATTTTGAGGGATTTTACTTTTGTATTTGAAGTCAGAAACAAAACTTGGTTTGTTGATGTACTCTCTCGTTTTCATGGTTTTTGATTTTGTGGGTTGGATTAGAAGATTCTGTTCCTTTCTGTTGATCACATAACCTACTAAATTCTAATAATTTGCAGTCAGTGATATCCACTATGCTGAAGACCGTGATATTGCCATACGTGAATGTACAACTCAGGAAAGGACATTTGTTGCCCGCGTTCCATGGTTACAAGCTTCAAGATACTCAAATCGTTTGTGTAGATTCCTGGATTATAATCAGCAGTGATTTGGCATCTGCAAAAAGATTTAGGATTGCCTAGTCCCTGCATATAGGAAGGGTGAAACTATCATCAGTGCTAATGTGTACGAGGATGCAATATGTACAATTGTTGTGTAGGTGTAGCCCTGTGTGTTATTCCCTCCAGTTATATTCTTTTGAGTAGATTTAGACGTGTAACAGTTGCAGATTATTTCATTTGTAACACGGAGATCTGATGTAAAGGTGAGAGCTGCTTCATCTTTCTCCATGGTTTCTTCTATTTCCATTATCCTTCGACTTTAGTTGTATGCTATGGCATTAATAGATATGTATATGTGAAGACTTTGCCTCTCTTGTTTATACTTCCATTTAGATTAATTATTTACTGTCGGCTACTGAATAGAAATGTTAGGGAGATAGGAATTGAGAGAATTGGGATATCATTTAATGGCCTGTTTGTCTAAATTCTTGAAATTCAAATTAAAGATAATCTTAGATTAGTTGTTTTGAATGAAAATCCCGGCAGAGGCCGCCCTTCAGCTTCTTGCTGGTACAGGACCATTAGTCACGACCCTATGACAACGATAAAGAATTATCTTTCCTAATCCTCTGTATAGTTCAGCATTCCATCAAACATTCTCTATGTCTAAATACAGTTTAAATATAATTTGCCTTAATGGTAGGAGACGGGGGGAGAGAATTTTTGAAATAAATTTACCGAGTGCTGGAGAAGAGGAAATCAACGGTGGTAGTTTTCAGGGCATAATCCCCTTATTTGTCTGGCAGGACACAAACTGAGAAATGCAACTTCTAAATTTCACCCCAAACGCAACAAATTCAAGTTACACACTCTGTGATCACCCCCAATCATGATTCAAACATAGGAAACATATTTGTGAAACAGACACATCTTTACAAATAAAATCATGGAAAGAGGCAAGGGAAGTAAAATAAAACAAGATCTATTGCCCAGCTGATGGATTTGTCAATAATTCAAGTGATTTCTTAAGGTGGTCGACCGCAACAGAAACCTCATCAAACGCGAGAGCCCCAACCGCGAATCTTGCAGCCTTGTGCGCTTCAGCAATTTTCTCTGGTGAAGGCTGGTAATTGCTGTCATATTGGTATGATTGTGTAGCAGCAGCAGCTGGTAAAGTTTCTGAAACGCCCCCGTTCCTGCCACTAGAATTGTATTGAGTAGTTGATGGAGAGTTGACGGTGTTAAGCGGAGAAGAATTGGAATATGAAGTATCAGAGCCTTGATGGTGGGAAGGATAATGAGATGGAGCTGTAGGAAGGCTACTTTCGGTAAAACTAGGGTATGACTGGAAATTAGGATATGAGTATGGGGGAACGTCGTGAGGATGGTACTGTTGCGGTAAGTGCTGCTTTGGTTCTTGATGGTAGGGTGGAGGATGATACGGCTGATGAGAATAAGGAGAATGTTCTGTTCTGTTGCTTGAAGGTGGCTGGTGGTAAGTGTCATCGGTAGGATATTGAGGTGGCTGGTGGTAAGAGTCATCAGTAGGATAGTGAGGTGGCTGGTGGTAAGTGTCATCATTATGATATTGAGGTGGCTGGTGGTAGGAGTCATCATTAGGATATTGAGGTGGCTGGTGGTAAGAGTCATCAGTAGGATAGTGAGGTGGCTGGTGGTAAGTGTCATCATTATGATATTGAGGTGGCTGGTGGTAGGAGTCATCATTAGGATATTGAGGTGGCTGGTGGTAAGAGTCATCAGTAGGATAGTGAGGTGGCTGGTGGTAAGCGTCATCAGTAGGATATTGAGGTGGTGGTGACATGTTCGAAGGAGGCGATAGTGGGATATTTGATGCTGATGGAGAAATGTTTGTAGAATGCTGCGACTTGACTTTATCATATGACTCAGAAAATGAATTGGATTCTGGTGCAGCTCTTGTAGCAGGATCTGTTATGCCTGCTTCAGTTCTGACAGCAAAATCATTTGAGCTTGGATCAAGATCCTGAAAGAGAGTAGACAGAATTACCATAAATGTTTACAGTGGATCCTTAGTGAGTGTCTGGAACTTTTAAAATTAAGTATTTATTTCTTTATCTTGTCGTCTTATCAAAAACCATATCTTCCACATAAAAAGGCATTTATTGAGACAACTATAGCAACCTCCATGGCATTAATTCATTTAACAATAAGCATAAAATTACGGAACAGTAACTTCTAGAACACTGCCAAGCAAATACGAAAACATTTTTTTTGCAGAACTGAGGTTAGAAGATTATATATTATTTTGATTCCGTACCGAATTTCCAAACGCAGCCACTTGCACTCATACACAATGTCATAGGCCATCTAAACAATTGCATTAGCACTTCCTAGTTTACCTCAACTATCATAATGCATTACCAACTCATTAATAGGGTGAAATAGACGAAACATTTTCAAATATCATAAAACAAGGCAAGGGATTGGCACAATTCCCACTTGTTAGCTCCACGATTCCAGTTTTACTTCATCTTTTAGTGAGGAAATTATATCCATCCATGACACTATACCGCATCAGTGAATTAATTGTAGCAACTCATAGGGAATAAAATTTACATGTTCACCACTTGACGTCCTTGATGGCACCGATAGATCTTCATCGCCCCCAGGAGGACCTGGTATGGGCTTTCTCCTTTCTTTTATGGCAAAAAAAAAAAAAAAAAAGAGAAAGAAGGAGGGGGGGGGGGGGGGGGGGGGGGGGAATATTTAGCAGCATTTAAAAATATTTAATTCCCAACAAAATAGTAGAAACTGTGAATTAGGTCTAGGTACAATAAAGCTTATCAATGTGCACTCCAAAGTCTGCAGCACAAGTTGTGTGTATCCATATCATATGGTAAAGCTAGGAAGTTATATGGCAAAAGGAACAAGGATGAGGTATCTTGAAGTATAACTCCTAGAAGTGCCAACAAGTTACAAACTTAAAAACCTCTGCTACGGAAATGACTCGCACGTGAACGGAAGAATACAAGAAGCCATCAAAATTATTGCTTCTTTCCATTCATTCCCCTGATTTCATAAGTGGCTTCGTGGGGGCAGGGGAACCTCTTCATCTATTCATGGAGACTTCTAAACAACCATGGCACCCACATAATGGGAGAACCAAACAAAAAGCAACTGCCAGACAATAGTACCTTTTAATTTGGGTCTTGTGCAGCTACTCTTAGGTAAGTTAATGAACCATATCACCCATGGTAACCAGAAAGCCATGTTTATCTGAAGTGATTAATAATTAGACCCCAGTAACCATGGTCTTGGTTTAAACTCATGTTTCCAACATAAGTTTCAGAAAAAGTAAACTTGGAAAGATTCTATGAAATCTGTTCAGAATAGTTTTAAATTCGGCAACAGCCTTGTCATATTGAAAACATGTAAGCACTATCCCAAATATTACCCACTTTTATCATATGTAGAAGAAAAATGTTTCTGATATTGATAGTAGATTTAAAGAAAATGTTTAATAGTTTCAATTAATCCATAAGCAAGGTGAAACACAATGGGTTTTGTCGAATATAAAGCTCTGAAATTACACATGTTCTTTCCTAAATTTTTGAAGTGGGCAAAATCAATATATTTCCATGCAAATATAAAATCTGAACCTTGGTTATAAGGAATCCCCCCCCCCCCCCCCCACAATTTTTTTTTTCTCCAACCCCCCCCCCCCCCCCAACATATTTTACTCTGGTCACTTTAGTCATATTAGTGTTTTTATTAATTTTCCCCCTTTTTAAAGGTGTGCAGAAATGGGCACTAAAAAGCTTAGTACCCTCCATTATTACTACTGCACCTTCTTCTATCACAATCAGACCAGTCGATGTGTGTACTTTATATTTCCAGTTCTACCCACAACCCACATTAAGCAAGCATGGTCTTAAATATGGTCTACATTAAGATAGCACAAAATCCATTAATTACCATGACAGCTCAAGAACCATATGAAACAAATATAATTGCTTAAAAAGTTGTGGGAATTTTCTCATACAAATCAGCTCGCCCAGCTCGATCTTGCTTATCAGCTTTTGCAAAGACATTCAAGGCAAAACCCTCCAGATGTAGATGGTCATCAGGCCCTAACGTCAATGACTTCTTATCCTGCAAAAGAACAAAAACATGAGACAACAGAAAGCTAATTTTTAAATAATGTTATTGCTGCATTGCTGTATATCACCCATAAATTTAAGTTTTAAACCGCATTACTATGAAAACAAGATTATATCCATAAAACATGGCCACACTCAAATCAGAAGAATTGCAAAAAAAAAATAATGAATCATCAAAAACATACTCATAAGAAAACCTAGCTATAACCAGATAAATCTAGCTAAATAATTTTAATGTACATATACAAATGTATACAACCAAAATATAATGCTTTTGCAATCTACATATACCATAATTACAAACCTAAACAAGAACACGTAACTTCAAATCATAAGCTTATATTTTAACTTACCCTGATCATAAACAATTAATCAACAGGAAGTCAAAATGAATCATCTAGACATAAAAAATAAAAGAAAAAAGGAACCTTCTCGAGTTGTTTCATGAGGGAAACAAGTAAAGAGTTGGTGGTTTTGGTACGCTCGCTCTGAGGAATCTTCAAACCTCGTTCCATCGCATACAATCGACCTGTCAAAAAATCCCCACTCAATGACGATTTTTAATCAAAACACTGTATCTCAAAATTAGGAGAAAACTTTTTCAAATTTTCTTAATTACTAAGGTTTAAACGAAAAGATCGGGAGAAAAATAGAGTATTACAGTAGTAAGCGACGAGGGGTTCGTGTTTCTGCAACTCATCGGCTCTTTGAAGGTAAGGTAAAAGGAGCTTTGCCGGTTCATTGTCAGCAGCCATCGAGTAGTCGGAGATCGCCGGCGGGTGTGGGGCTGCTATTAGTTATTGCTACAAACGCGAAATATGAAAGTCATACTCGTATCGTGTTTCCAAAGGCATCAAAATGGGATGGAATTGGAAACTTATAATTACTTTGGGAGTAATTATCACAAAACGTTTTTATCTTTTATTTTTTAACATTTTTTTTCCTATTTTTAACTTTGAAAAATGTCATTTTCTTCTATTTTCTTAATAATATAAAATATTAAATATTAAATAATAAATATACACTCATATTTAAATAAAAACAAAAAAAGAACAAATTAAATAACAAATTGTAATTATACCTCCAAACTTTTTAAAGTACTACAAATGAATACAAATAAATTATTAATAGAAAAATTAGAACAAAACATCTCTAACTTTCAATATTATTGTGCAAAACGTCCACAACTTTTATTTTTGACATTTTCACCCTTATTTTCACATTTTCATTAAGAAATCGTTCTCATCCTTTTTGTCAATTAAAAGCTGTAAAGTGATTAATATACCCCCTATTTAAATAAAACAAAAGCTTGTTTTTAATTATTTATTTGAAATTTATTTATACTTTTTTGAAAAATTTGAGAGTATAGTTACAACTTGTTGTTTATTTTTCTTTTATTTAAATGAAAGGGTATATTCATCATTTTACAACTTTTGATTAAAAAAATGAATGAAAATAATGATTTCCGTAATGAAATGTGAAAATAGCAAAAAATGAAAGGTAGAGACGTATTGTATAATAATATTGAAATGTATGAACGTTTTGTGCTAATTACCCTTTTAAAAAGTTTGGATGTATGACCGCAATTTGTTATTTAATTTTTCTTTTCTTTTCTTTTTGGTTTTATTTAAATATGAGTTCATATTTGTTATTTTATATTTTTTTTATTGAAAAATTGGATGAAAATAATATTTTTCGCAATGAAAGATAAAAATACCAAAAAATGAAAGGAAATGACATTTTGCATAATAATATTGAAAGATATGGACTTTTTTGCTAATTACCCTAATACAGTTTGACCCCACTTAAAATTAAATAACTCATTTAATTTTGCATTTCCTTTAACCTATCAAGTAACGTCGTTTAGATTGAAATTATATTTCCACTAGAGCTACGTAACATTACTCTTAATTTAGAGGAAATTTCTTGATTAATTAATAAATAAATGTAACACATTTTTATGAGTACATTGTTAGTAACAAATTTATCAGTTGGTAACGCTTCACTAGAAGAGGGGAAAAAAGTACCCCTTCAATTGTTCAATCCTATTAAATACTGTTCATCCATCGTGCCTTAAAAGATTGATTTTGAATTGCGGTCATGTCGCACAACGAGCAGAAACTCAAGAGCTTCTCACTAACTCGAATATAACACAAACAGCTAATTCAGTCTCTACTATGGAAATTACTCTTTATCTAACAAGTTACATCCTCTTACAGCAACTGACAACAGCTGATTTCTCGAAGATACATAAAGAAAGTAGCAGCTACTCTACGAGTTTCAAATACTTTATGGTGTACTTGGAACAGGCTCCACGGTGGAAATGTGAGATACTGCATCCTCTTTTGACATGGCGACATGGTTCACAGGAGCAGCTGGCATAGAGTCTCTCTTCCTGTCTCTATTTATTGATCTGGAACCATTTTGATGGGCGTTAAGAGAGAGTCGTCTGCTAGTAGTCCCATTCGTGCTCCCATTTGCTCGTGGACCTACTACCTTCTTGGTACTAAGCTGCCGAGTTATGCTTGGTGTTGAACCAAGCACTGGTTCTGGTTCTTTACTCGACTGTTCCTGGAACTTTTTCTGATCCTGCAAAGACCAGATGCAGAATCTATTGATAATGAATTCTTATTTAAGAATAACCTAGAGCTTAAAATCATGTGAAAAGATGAACAGCCTGAGCACGTTTGGCTAAGAATAAAAATAAGAAGAAGTTACTTTTAAGTAGCAATGTGGTTCCATACATGTTTAAATTACATTTTTAAGTAAAAAAAAGTTACTTATAAAATACATAACTTCCAATTTCAATCAATAAAAGAGTTACTTATTGAAAAACTCATTTAATTACAGGTAAACCTTTTAAGCTTAGCCAAACATGCTCTAAGTAGTGATATATATGGACAATATTGACTTACCCTCAACCTCTTCTTCTCCACTTCCCTATCATGTCTGAGCATTACATACTCGTCTAGCATGGCAAGAAGAGGAACACCATCATAAGCAAATGTTATGCCACGATCTTGTTCCCATGTATGGGTTTTAGCCATCAACGTGTCAACAATAGCTACATAGTACATATACAACAAAAAAGATAAGCATCGAGGATGGGCGTATGACCAGTGGAAGTTTTTCCAATAAGCAGATAAACATCATCAAACAAAAATAATGCTCTCCGGTTCTGAAAAATATACATGTTTAGAGTTTTTTTATTATGCACCTAGACTTTGTGAACTCCTCGAAACAATTAAAGTTATAGTATATCTACAATCAAAGGTATCATCTAATTTGCATGTGAAAGGAACATAGTATAATATATTACGGAATGATGAAAATAAGATTTAGCTCTTTGATAAAAAAGTAAAAATGCATTGTAGAATTTTAGTATCAGCTTCCCTTTTTACCAAAAAACAACACACTGTGCAAATCAATCCGAAAGTAAGGATCAGTACAGTACTGTACCTGGAATCTTGTTAACCAAGATTCGAGCCTTTTCAGCCCTCTTCAAATTTAAGTGTGCACCTCTGCTAGCATTATACTTATTCTCATCCTGTTTCACCAGTGAACTATCAGAGGCACGATAATGCCAAGTGTGCACAAGGTCACTCCATGCCATTTTGTAATAACAAACCAATCAATCTTTAAACAAGAATGACAAAATAATTGTTATGTTAGGGCATGTCAACAAATCATGGGACCTGGAGATGTTGGCAGCAGACATCAAATGAGTTTTTAAAATTTTCAAAATTGATTGTGAAGACGAGTAGTGCAGTAAATTTCTGATTGCACAAGCTACGCATGTATAACTCCAGCTACTGTTTCGGGGTTTCCCACAAAAGGATGAAGTGTGTGTTGGAATAGGATGCCATTTTCCGTGGTGGTGGTGGTGGTTGAGAAGGGGGGATAAAAAATTAATTACCCTATTGTAGTCTTCAAGCCAGCTTTCTTCTTCACAAGTTGACATCCACTTCTCGACCTTATCCAATATTTCTTTTCTACTCAAAGCCTCTTCTTTTGCTTTCACTATCTGATTATCCATGTCAGCCAATAAATCTGCAGGCTCTATATTCCCAGAATCAATGAGTTCCAAAATTTTAGCTTGAGCAGCCTCTGTATCTATCTCAACATGAGCATGGGCAAATATCTCCTCAAGTTCAGCCTGCTTCTTGAAAGCAATTTCCTTCATTCTGCTAGCTTTTAGTTGATCAAGCCTGTCAACTTCCACCTCAGTCTTCGCAAAATAAAAATGACTGAATCAGCGAACAATTGATATCATATACTCAAATTTAATTTTAATAACAGGTACCTGTTCAATGACTTGCAGAGCAAGAGCCCCAGAAATGATAACTTCAACCACTGAAGCTGAAATATTACAAGTAACGTGATCAAACAGGCTTCGTTCTTCTTCGGGAGTATCCATCAAATTCCAGAGATCAACGAGCTGGGTCGCTAATTCTTGAACCTGTAAATATAACAAATTCAAAGGACATAATTGTGCAGATGATTGTCATAACAAAAGATCTTAGATTCAAGGAGATGACCATGGATGGATACATGTCCAATTGACACACAGTATGTGAGCCTTAGTCACTGCTTTTCCAAGAAATAAATGATATGGAACTAGTAGAATGAATCATGTCATGCCACAAATTCCTATTGCTAATTGAAGATAGCAGTTTTTGTGATTTATATGGTGTGCAAGAACATCAATAGAGTAAGAGAATGTGCTTATAACATGAAATCATGACACAATATAAATGTGTGTGAAAATTTATGTCAAAGGTCTCACATAAAAATCAGCTTGGTACTTATATAGTTACCTTCTTTAAACCTCTGCTTCTTATCTTCCTTTAGTGATAAGACAGTCTCTGACAATCTAGCTAGTGTGTCGTTGCTTATGCTTTTAGACTGTACACCTGCAGAGTCATTCAAACTTGGATGAACTTCAGTGACAGTATGGAAGAAGTCCAAGCCAAGGACGGCACAAAGATCATGCACGGTGTTCACAAACTCAAGGACCTTGTGCAATCTCTCACTCTGCAAAATTATGTAGAATGAAGCATGATAATCTTGCTAGTTACAAATCAGCCTCACATGCACTAGCAACAGATTTCTAGTAAGAGAAAGACTTCACCTTTTCTTTTTGAAGGTCTTGGAGCTGAGCATGAAACTCATCTAATTTTTTTAGGGATAGGTCAGACTCATCGACTGCAGGACTCTCCTCTGGCCCACTAACTCCAGCAATTTCTGCACATATCTTCTGTATTTGAGATTGAACATCAGAAAACTCTTTCATCCGTTCATCTTTCTGGTTCCATAGTTTTTCTAATGCAGGTGCTATAGCTGCAAGCTGTTCCTTAATTGATCCTGAAGTTTTCTCAGGCTGCAAAAGAAACCAAGGAACAAAATAAGATACTATTAAAAATCTACAGAAACAAACTTGAGCAAATTTTATTTTGCTACATTCACAGTGCTCGTCACTATAGCTCCCCGAATTTCATAATTTCTTCCCATATGCATGTAGGGCAACTACTCACTACTCCAACATAACTCTTCTCTCCAAGTGCTGACAGGAGATTGGTGAGTTCAACTCTAGCATCTGCCAATGTCTGAAGAAGGAACGCCCTTGATTTCACAGCGTGATCAACCTTTCTCTTGTACACATTCAAGCACTCTTGCTCTAACTGAAGGAGCATTTTGTCTCGGTCACTGTCACTCTCACCAACTTCATCCCAAATTTGCTGCATTGCAAAAAAAAATTTGTTTAAGCTTCTGGTTTGTACTACAATATAAAGATTGAGAAAACTGTAAATGCAAAGAATTCAACAGTGAATTGCCTGCAACTGCTGTAGCAAAGAACCACACGTAATTTGTCCACTGAGAGGTTTTTCAGCATCCACTGCTGCCATCAGCCTTAACTCGAAACAAACCTGAGAGAAAATCCAAATTAAAACTCGCTCTTTTATATGACAATATATCTTAAAAGGATACAATGCAGAGAAATATTACAGCCAAACCCAAAAAGCCACAGTATAGTGCATAAAAAAACTGGCAACGCTCATAATCAAGATCAACTGAAAGAAAAAAACCCAGCATTGGAGCAACTTTGCTATACCAATCAAGGACACAATAAGTTAACAACTTAACAAGCATTTCAATTTTTTCCGTACTAAAATAAAACCAAAAAAAAAACGGAAAAAAAGAAAGAAAGAAAATAACTCAAGTAAACGAAACTATAAAACTTCGACAAACTCAGATCACAATCCAAAACCATTTCAGTGAAATCAGACAAATTGTCCCCAGTCAAACGATCTTCAATAAATTTATTATTCCCAAATTCATACAAAATCAAACGAATAAAAAGAATGCTTACCGGTCGGCTGGGGTCGTAAACACAGATCTAAATGTGTGTGTGTGTGTGTCGGGAGTACGGTGAGAGTGAAAGGGTAGAAGAAATGAAATAGTTAGTGTGGGACCCGGAGAAATGCAGGTGTCCCTGGCTGATTTATCAGCATATTCATAATTTATAAAGCTTTATTTTTAATCACTTTACTTTTCTTTTTTCTTTTTTTTTTCTTTTCTTTTCTTTTTTTTTTAAAAGAAACTCGTAAGTACAAGGGAGGTCCTCCGAAATTATGATAAATTTTAAAAGTTATTCTAAATTTAGGTATCTTTAATTGAAATTTTATTGAATTTTCATGAAACTCATTAAAATTTAAGTGTCCTCAATTGAGATTTTAATGAAATTCTTTAAAATTTAGATATCCTCAATGATAGAAGAATTTTAAAAGATTTGGATAGATTCTAGCTTAAAAATATCTATAAGCAAATCTTTTGAAATTTCATTATATTTGATGAGATTCTTATAAAGTTTCTAAGAAGATTTGGTTTACATTCTTTCCTCATTAAAATGAAAAATATGACCGTTCTCCATCATATCAAACTATCAAATTTGAATTTCTATATCTTGTGTAAGGTCCATAACGACTATATTTTTCATTATCATTCTTCCAAAAATGAGAAATAAAGAGGAGCTATATTCAAATCCACAAAATTCATTAAAATTTTAGTTCAAAATACATTGACACAGTTCATTAATCCAATGCTCTTCTATCCATTTATAAACTAAAACATATATAAATTATTTCCATATGGAGACTTATACTTGCCCCGTATTTTTATTTATTACATCACGTTTTAATTTTATTTAAGATTTTCAATCCTTGTTTACTTTATAATTCTTTCATTTTTTTCATTGCATTTATATCCTCAAATTTTCATTAATTAGCATATTTGACCTTTGATAAGAATGCCCGTCAAAAATATTCGTTGAAAGACTGTAAAATGACTACTAATCATATTTTTTTTAAAATAATAATAATAAAAAGTACGATAAAATATTTATTTTCCTCATTTCATATATTTTATTGTTAGAATATTTTTGCTTCAAGAAAAATATTTGAAATGGGGTTATAAGGAAAAGAGGTACTGCACTAATTGAGTAATCTTCAACCTTTCGTATATAATCGTTTAGGCTACAAAATATTTAACTTCAACATATATATTGTAAAAGGAATATATTTCGTCAATTCATTTTCTTGAATTATCTAATTCGCTCGCAACCTATCTCTTTGAAATGACTAAGATATTATGCTTCCCAATCAGTGACCTTTGTCATATGCTGCCAAAAGTATTGCTTAAACAATTAATCCCGGTGTATAGACAATTAGTTCACAGGGGCTTGCCAGATAGCTCACGGTAGCAGCAGACCCCACATGTAAAAAAAAAAAAAATTGCAGCAAGGCCCACCATGTGAGTACCCTGACAAGGACCTGTCTGTACGCCAAGATTGGTGGTTAAAAAACCATAACACAAAACCAGCAATGATCCAGTGATACAATAGTACCCTGCCACGGTCCAGACCCGAGTTCCCAGCTAATGTATTTCATTAAAAGAGCTGCTGTGAAGAAACATTTGTGCTAAAAGTGGTGATTGGGTCTCCACACCCGTCTGATCTTCAGACGAGGAGATCACATCTGAGCACCTCTTACAATTTCTTAAACTATTTTTTACTTTACATCAAATTTTTATAACAACTTAGTCTACGTCTATCTTTTTAACATTTTGATAGTCTATTCAATGGCTGGTCATCTATTAAAAAGGCAAACATAAACGCAACCACAAACGAACCACAATGAACCAAATCCTATAGAAGTGAGATGAAAAACATGGGTATCAAACAAAACATAATGAAGAAAATATCCAAAACTTCAATTGAATGAAGAGGAGAAACACCGTGTCACTAGCACTCCATGTATGGATGTAAAAATTAACACTGTGCCTCCCATGTCACAAATCAGTTAAGCTCCGTAAACAAGACATTTTGCCCTCCAAACAATTGATATGTTTTGCTCACAAGTAGCAGCCAAGCATATACGTCCTCGATGTCAAATGGCTAACCAATCAAAAAGCATGTGAGGGTCAAAATTATTGGTGCATAAAAAAGATAAGTATAATGAAATGTATTAAGAGAACGATGAATTGCAAGGGGTAGATAGGAACCTTGATGAACTTGCAATGGTCATTTTGGCTCCTTCGGAAAGTGAAGCTTGATAAGCATCGGAAGCTCAACAAGTTCGACCTGGGACTTACCCAACAAAATATGCTTCAGCTTTTCATCACAGTTGAAGACATTCTTATTGTTTTGATCCTAGAAATATAAAAGATAAATGCTGGTCAATGATAAAAATATTGAGTTGATTACTAGATCTTCTGAAAGCTCCCCCCTTCCCCAAAAAGAAATATAAGGGATGGTACGCATTCTTATTTCTGTTTATTAAACATACTTCAGCATTTACCAAGTAAAAATAAAGAGTTACTTCACTTTTTCTCAAGAATTTCCAAAAAATTGCTAGTATCCAGGCTGGGGAATGTTAGTTAGCTTGCATCAAATTCTTATGGTTAAAGATTTAATTTTGGCAAAAAGCATATTCAATATGAAGCACTCCCAATGAATTTGTTTAGGAAACAATTTCTCAGAAACTGCTTTCTCCTCCTACTCTGAATTGTTTATTTTTTTCTTTGTCAAGTCTCTCATTCTGAAAGTTAATTTCATATTACCCTAATTAACAAAAAATCAAAAAAAATTGAAGCTTTTTAGGAGCAGGAGAATCATATTGCAAAGCTTTTTTTCGCAATAACCAGCTAGAAACATGAAAACCCGTCCCTTTACAGGACTTTATATAAATTACTTCTCTCGATTTCTATTTTCATGCTCATTGCAAATTATGACAATATGGGCTTTCAAAGGGATTCATATAAGAGATAGTGGTTATTGTCAGACAGTGTACCACTTCATAAGAAGGGGAATTGTATCTGCTTCCAACAATATCTACTTGTATAGTAATTTCAGTTTCCACAAATAAAATATCTTTGTTTCCTCATGAAATTATATGCAAGCATTTCACATATTGGATCGATTAACACATTCAAATGAAGCGAAGTAATTCTCCCCTTAATTTCATACAAAATCAGGAATTCAACACCAATATAAGCTCGACATTGTAGCAGCTTTAATGAGTCCCACACGGCTAACTTGGCTCAGTCACTCAGTGGACCTATGAGCACCTTGGGCACCCTCCCCTTACAAGTTAGCTTGAAGGGTGAGTTTTAAGAATAGTAATCGTAACAATGGTATCAGAGAAGTCATCTCCTAGACCTGAGGAGAGGAGTGTTAATTGCAGTAAAAGGAAGTCATCCAGCTGGGAAAAAGTATACTTATGTCGGTTCTGGAAGGACGGGTTGATTGTAACTACTCTATTGAGTCCCACAGAGCCAGGTTAATTTCACAAGTCGGTCTCAATGGTGGGTTAAAAGTTCTTGGAACAAACAGTAGAACTTTAGAAACTAAAAGTTTAACTATAGCTACATATTAAGAACCAAGACAACAATATCATATACTTCGAAAGTGGGACTAGGATTTAACCTGGAGATTGTTTTCCTTGATATGCAACCAAACACGCCTAAAACAACCCAACCGGGAGCTCTGAGACTGACCCATGAATTCTCTTAGTGTTGAAGGGAGATTCACTAGGTCAATCAAATTGGCTAGTTTCTTAGGATTGTCCATGACAGCCTTTCTCATCCGCTGTGATATCATTTTTCCCAAATTTCTTTCTGTTATGCAAGTAACTGCAATCAAAGAGTAATTTAAATAATACAAAAGCCATTAATTTTTATAACAGCCAAATATCAAGAAGCCAGTAAGTTGAAAATTGAAAACCTGAAATTAAACTCGGCAATCCAAAATGTTTGATGGCGGAATTGTATTTCTAGCAGTAATTTAACCTAACGCCTTGACTGCGATGTATAAACTCGGTTGATTCTTGAATTAATACCTGAAATCTGGACTACTAGAGAGCATTGATTCAGCACAGACCGAGAAATAGAGGAACATGCGCCTACAAGAACTTGAAAGTATGTTTAAGGAACTGTGTATAGAAATGCAACGTATAATTATATTATCGAGGGGAAAATTACACCTGGGTCCCAAACCTATACATGGTAGAGCATTTAGGTCTCAACCTTTAAAAAGATGCAGTTCAGTACCTATCCTTTTCACCTAGGTGCAATTGAGTCTTCAATGGACAAATTATTCAGTTATTTCAGATAAAATTAAAATGAAGAGAAAATGTAAAGGTAAAATGTGTTCTTCAATGACACCGTATTTATCATCACCAACGCCCCCATATTATCACTACTCTGTACAAAATGTTAAGACATGTTATCAACACTTGTAAGATGATTTATAATCACTTGCTAAACATTCTGAGGACAAGAAGTACAAAGGCAATGGAAAATGATGCTTATAGTGAAATGGTCCCGAAGTTATTTCAAATTTTTCCATGTTGGAAATAACTAATTTGAGTGTTGGCCATTTAGTCGACTTCGTTCTAACTATGCCACAAAATGCTTATCTACAAATGGATATGCTTAAACGAATTGAACAATAAAACGAGGACGATTTTTGTTATGTTTCCTTTTTCATTTGTTAAAACATGTATACTATCTATTACAATGTTTATCTTCAAAATAAAAGGAAAAGTTTGAAAAGAAAACTCTCCTAGTTGTTAGCTACAATAATGATATTGTTGATGTCAAAAGTCATACTTGAGTATACCCGAGTTTGAACTTGCATGGACTTAAGCTATGTTCACGAATAGAGTTTCCCATAAACTTACAATAAATGCTCTGATTGTTAACTCTATAGCCCTCTGATACTTAGCATATGAAATGTAACCTTAAAAGAACTAGAATACATGTGAAACGCTGGATCAATGAGATAGGATTTGACTTCTAATGAAGAAGGATTCCTAATATGGCTAGAACAAAGAACAAGCAACGGATTAACATCATGTGAATACACTTTGATAGTAATACTTTTCTTTTGGATGAAGAGCACTTGGACTTCAATGGTAGAGCCCATGTAGGATAATGATGTCATAGATGTCAAAACTCGAGAATTTTAAAACGCGAGAGAGGTGACCTATCAAGGATGTATAGAAGTCTAAATCAGCTACCAAGGATGCCCATAGGGGTCGGGATCCCCTACCTACCAATGATGCATATATAGTTAGGAGTGCTATAGTGAGATCAAAGTCATTAGCCACCTCAAGCTTAAGAGGTTGGTCATTTGACCTTCCAGAAGGAGACTCGTGAGGTCGAGGCCCTTGCGAAAGGTTTCAGAGTTGACTAATTTTGTCCTTATGAAGAACCATGCTTAATTTATTTTTCATTCACCTTTTCGAAACAAACTTTAGATGAAACCAACGAGTAAGTCTTGTATAATCAATCAAGTCCGTTGTAATCAAATACTTACATATTAAGTGAAATTTGCTTAGATTATATAAGATAAACAAAAAGGTTTGGACAAAATGAAAAGAGTTCTTAGTTGACTTAATAAATACACATGCACAAAGAAGGTTGTAATCAAATGTATTTGTAATTTCACATTTGTTTTGTTTACTATACAAGGTATATAAATTGTGATCGTCTCGAACTACCTTCATAACAATCATGCATTAAAAACTATAAATCATTATAACAATGAATTATTTTCCACTGTTCACCTCTCCATATCTCTTATTGTTTATGGTTAATCATGTCATTTGATTATAGGGGGAATAAAATATTGTCGAAGTTGTAATTTTAGTTTAAAAAAAGCAATTTGAAACGAAGATGCACCAGTGGTCTAGTGGTAGAATAGTACCCTGCCACGGTACAGACCCGGGTTCGATTCCCGGCTGGTGCATGCATGGATGCAGTGAAGAGAAATTTGTGCAGATGGTGGTGATGGGGTCACCACAACAGTTCCGATCTTCGGAAGGAAAAATTGCACATCCGAGCGTTCATTTTTGTTCTTTTTCTACATTTCATTTTTATTAATTATAGTTGTATCAAAATTGAAGGCATCAAATACTGTAATTTGCGTGGTGGTGTTGAGTGATATGTCCTCGCTTGGGAAATATACCTTTATGTAGTTACTATTTATTTGAGTTCAAAAATTAAAATAATTCATGAGAGGTGTTAGATGTCTCGGGCACATATCGTGTAGATAATAATGAACAATAATTTTAAATGTATGATTGAAATTAAAATTTGAATTTTTTAAGAAAAATGATTGAAAAGATGATAGAATATAATTATTGGTTGGTAAATATGAACGAATATACTAGTACCATTCAATATTAATAGCGTTCAAATTTTGAACGAAAGACGTGTGACCGGTAGGGCTAATATATTTGGCCGGTTAGAAAAAGAGTGAAAGTGGTTGGCCAGGCATAGTCTTAAAAGCTACAACCTACATGTTTGTGCTTTGCACTACCCATTTACCCAAGCACGACAATATACACTTTCCAAGTGGTCAAACATAAAACCAAGGTGTGTTCTAGGGTTAAAATCAAGAACTACTATATTTTCACATTGTTCAGAATGAACAAAAATGGATAAGTTCGGGTTATCGACCAGAAGCACAGGTCGCATCAACAAGAAATCATGCTACAACAAACAGAAAATTCATAACAAGTGATCAATGCTATGAACCAAACAAAAATTCACAGTGATCGCGCGGTTTACATTGAAACCTGAGAATCTGCTTTCATTATAATGGTGCTGTCAATGCCATGATAAATACATGCACCCAATGATGTAAGAATGAACACATCATAACCTACCAAATGAACAGAGCAGAACAGATAGAACACTGATCCTCACGAGGAACAAAAAAATGGATTTGCTAACTTACAATTTTACAATGCACTTTGCTTATCCTAATGAAAATTCGAAGAAACAAATTTCTGCTGTGCAGAAGGATAGGCCGGTTCAAACAATTAAGAAGGGAACGACTAAAAAAAGAATTTGCAATAAAGAATTGAGGTAGTGAATGTGTAAAGAACTTGCATACAAATGACTGTATAACGTAGCATGAAAAGAAATAAACACGATAAAATGACTGAGAACACTAACAAACATGCTAAAAAGGTATTAATCGATCAATATTGCAGTCAATTTAGCATCTTAAAAGGAGGCTTAGGAGATATTCTGATGAATAGCTACTTTTAAGTAAACGGTATTAAATTCCAATCTGCTTCTATTTTGTCGCGACATGGACAATGCAGGTTGTAAACCAGTAACGGCATATTAATGACCAATCATCCATAAGATCTAACCATATTGATCTGCCAGTATAAATGTACAGGAAATGAATTTATCCACACATATCTAATCATTATAGAAATCTAACCATAAGAAACTGTTACCCGAAAGTCATCAAACACGTTAAACTTGAATGCAGTGATTTTAAACAAAGAGGAAACCTCATGCACAAGTCTTGGGCATGAACCATGTAAAAACAAAAAAGAGATAGCATAAAGCTCCCTACACCTCGAGGAAGAGATAGGGTTATTGTTAAGCACAAAAGCACAAAGGCAAAAACTTGAACTTGACAAAAAGCTAAGAAGATTGCTTTCATAACTCATGATACCTTCAAGCATATCAGAATCAATAGATAGTAGCAAACCTAAGTAGTAAAAGCTCAGATAAGCCAGTACATCAAATCTTACTACTGAGCCATACCAAACTAAAAATGCAGACAGGACAACAATTCAAACAAGCCTGCAAGAAAAACTAAAGTTACACCAGTCCATCCGGATAGCTAATGACCAACATGTTAATCACATGAGATGTATATAAAGCTAGCAAACAACTTGCAGCTCAAATCATCCAAAAGAATGGCAAACCATATGAAACAAATGAAATGAACATAACATGGAACAAAATTTATCGCACAAGTGCAGCATAAGTAGTCGTTCTTGTAGCATTGAATGAGATGAGACTTCCATTTTTACATTAAAAGATCCGAAAATGGATTTCATAAATCAGCAAGAAAAAAATCCAGAAACGACACATAACAAATAGATAGTAGACGTTCTTACATCTAGTTTTAAAAGTAAATAAAACAATACACAAGTCTTCGACAACAGATTTCATATACATTCCAAAGAAGTCAATAGGACAGTCGATGACACGCAATCATCGAAAGACAATAATATCACAAAGGGACACTGAATATCCATCCATCATAATATCCTCTATTTTCCATAACATCAATTTTATAAATCTAATTCAAGTAAATCCTCTTCAAACAACAGGATACCCATAGCAGCCTGACCTCCAACCCACCTTAGTTTTTATCTCACCAAAGGCTTTACCCTAGCTATGAGCATTTTTTTTTTTCATTTTTTTAGGGTTTTCCTCCGCAAAATAAAAACAAAAAATTAAAAAAAGGAAAAGAAATAAGTAATTTAACTAGATGAGTTTTCCAAATGATTTGGTCGTCATCAGGACACAACATCAAAGTCGGAGGGCCGTGCAAGCTAGGTCGCACACGTCAGAGTCTACACCATAAGCGTCCATTGGCGGCGGGAAGTTGAGGTCGAAAGGTAAAGGCTTTTTACATAAGGAGGCGGCGACGTCGCATTCACCATCATCCACAACGGAGGAGGAGGAATCACAGTCGCTGTGACAGTCGTCAGGAGACATCGGCGGCGACCTGGGATATCTCCTTTGCGGCTGAATAAGTTGCGGAGGTGCCAGCTGCCTGGGTCCACTAAACGACTCGACGGTGCTGCTCATGCCGCTGGAGGTAGGCCTCTGCGGGCCAACTATCTGGTGGTCCTGAGGGTAAAATCGAGGATCCACCATGAACGGATCGTTAGGCAGATTACTGATCTGTTGATTATTAAAATTTTGAGGGTTGAATTCATGGAAGACGCCGTTCTGGGTGTTGGATAACGGAAAGTTCGTCTTAGCCTTGTGGCCCCGGAGAGATAGAGCAGCAGCGTCGTAGGCCCTAGCCGCGTCTTCAGCAGAATCAAACGTACCTAGCCACACCCGAGTCTTCTTCCAAGGGTTTCTGATCTCTGCAGCAAATTTTCCCCATGGTCTCTTTCTCACTCCCCGAAATTTGATCTCCTTAGATCCTCCAGATCCGTTGGCCTCTCTGCCGTTCGCCGCCATTTGCCTTGCCGCCGCCGTCGCTCCTCTGCCTCGCCTCATTGTCAGATTCGATCGATACAGCAGCAAAAATATAATTTCCGAGAAGGAAAACAAACAAATCTTTCTCTCACAAGAAAAGGCTTTAGAAATAGATTAGAGAGAGAATAAATAAATATGTACAAAAAACCAAACAAAATCAGGGAGAAAGACCAGATTGCGATAATTTTTTCTCTCTCTACTGTGCGTGTAAAGAGAAATGGGTGGAGAGGCCCCCAGGCATATCTCCCAGTGGCAAAGGGGAGAGCGGATAGGACTCAGCGCTATCAAAATTGAAGGCATCAAATACTGTAATTTGCGTGGTGGTGTTGAGTGATATGTCCTCGCTTGGGAAATATACCTTTATGTAGTTACTATTTATTTGAGTTCAAAAATTAAAATAATTCATGAGAGGTGTTAGATGTCTCGGGCACATATTGTGTAGATAATAATGAACAATAATTTTAAATGTATGATTGAAATTAAAATTTGAATTTTTTAAGAAAAATGATTGAAAAGATGATAGAATATAATTATTGGTTGGTAAATATGAACGAATATACTAGTACCATTCAATATTAATAGCGTTCAAATTTTGAACGAAAGACGCGTGACCGGTAGGGCTAATATATTTGGCCGGTTAGAAAAAGAGTGAAAGTGGTTGGCCAGGCATAGTCTTAAAAGCTACAACCTACATGTTTGTGCTTTGCACTACCCATTTACCCAAGCACGACAATATACACTTTCCAAGTGGTCAAACATAAAACCAAGGTGTGTTCTAGGGTTAAAATCAAGAACTACTATATTTTCACATTGTTCAGAATGAACAAAAATGGATAAGTTCGGGTTATCGACCAGAAGCACAGGTCGCATCAACAAGAAATCATGCTACAACAAACAGAAAATTCATAACAAGTGATCAATGCTATGAACCAAACAAAAATTCACAGTGATCGCGCGGTTTACATTGAAACCTGAGAATCTGCTTTCATTATAATGGTGCTGTCAATGCCATGATAAATACATGCACCCAATGATGTAAGAATGAACACATCATAACCTACCAAATGAACAGAGCAGAACAGATAGAACACTGATCCTCACGAGGAACAAAAAAATGGATTTGCTAACTTACAATTTTACAATGCACTTTGCTTATCCTAATGAAAATTCGAAGAAACAAATTTCTGCTGTGCAGAAGGATAGGCCGGTTCAAACAATTAAGAAGGGAACGACTAAAAAAAGAATTTGCAATAAAGAATTGAGGTAGTGAATGTGTAAAGAACTTGCATACAAATGACTGTATAACGTAGCATGAAAAGAAATAAACACGATAAAATGACTGAGAACACTAACAAACATGCTAAAAAGGTATTAATCGATCAATATTGCAGTCAATTTAGCATCTTAAAAGGAGGCTTAGGAGATATTCTGATGAATAGCTACTTTTAAGTAAACGGTATTAAATTCCAATCTGCTTCTATTTTGTCGCGACATGGACAATGCAGGTTGTAAACCAGTAACGGCATATTAATGACCAATCATCCATAAGATCTAACCATATTGATCTGCCAGTATAAATGTACAGGAAATGAATTTATCCACACATATCTAATCATTATAGAAATCTAACCATAAGAAACTGTTACCCGAAAGTCATCAAACACGTTAAACTTGAATGCAGTGATTTTAAACAAAGAGGAAACCTCATGCACAAGTCTTGGGCATGAACCATGTAAAAACAAAAAAGAGATAGCATAAAGCTCCCTACACCTCGAGGAAGAGATAGGGTTATTGTTAAGCACAAAAGCACAAAGGCAAAAACTTGAACTTGACAAAAAGCTAAGAAGATTGCTTTCATAACTCATGATACCTTCAAGCATATCAGAATCAATAGATAGTAGCAAACCTAAGTAGTAAAAGCTCAGATAAGCCAGTACATCAAATCTTACTACTGAGCCATACCAAACTAAAAATGCAGACAGGACAACAATTCAAACAAGCCTGCAAGAAAAACTAAAGTTACACCAGTCCATCCGGATAGCTAATGACCAACATGTTAATCACATGAGATGTATATAAAGCTAGCAAACAACTTGCAGCTCAAATCATCCAAAAGAATGGCAAACCATATGAAACAAATGAAATGAACATAACATGGAACAAAATTTATCGCACAAGTGCAGCATAAGTAGTCGTTCTTGTAGCATTGAATGAGATGAGACTTCCATTTTTACATTAAAAGATCCGAAAATGGATTTCATAAATCAGCAAGAAAAAAATCCAGAAACGACACATAACAAATAGATAGTAGACGTTCTTACATCTAGTTTTAAAAGTAAATAAAACAATACACAAGTCTTCGACAACAGATTTCATATACATTCCAAAGAAGTCAATAGGACAGTCGATGACACGCAATCATCGAAAGACAATAATATCACAAAGGGACACTGAATATCCATCCATCATAATATCCTCTATTTTCCATAACATCAATTTTATAAATCTAATTCAAGTAAATCCTCTTCAAACAACAGGATACCCATAGCAGCCTGACCTCCAACCCACCTTAGTTTTTATCTCACCAAAGGCTTTACCCTAGCTATGAGCATTTTTTTTTTTCATTTTTTTAGGGTTTTCCTCCGCAAAATAAAAACAAAAAATTAAAAAAAGGAAAAGAAATAAGTAATTTAACTAGATGAGTTTTCCAAATGATTTGGTCGTCATCAGGACACAACATCAAAGTCGGAGGGCCGTGCAAGCTAGGTCGCACACGTCAGAGTCTACACCATAAGCGTCCATTGGCGGCGGGAAGTTGAGGTCGAAAGGTAAAGGCTTTTTACATAAGGAGGCGGCGACGTCGCATTCACCATCATCCACAACGGAGGAGGAGGAATCACAGTCGCTGTGACAGTCGTCAGGAGACATCGGCGGCGACCTGGGATATCTCCTTTGCGGCTGAATAAGTTGCGGAGGTGCCAGCTGCCTGGGTCCACTAAACGACTCGACGGTGCTGCTCATGCCGCTGGAGGTAGGCCTCTGCGGGCCAACTATCTGGTGGTCCTGAGGGTAAAATCGAGGATCCACCATGAACGGATCGTTAGGCAGATTACTGATCTGTTGATTATTAAAATTTTGAGGGTTGAATTCATGGAAGACGCCGTTCTGGGTGTTGGATAACGGAAAGTTCGTCTTAGCCTTGTGGCCCCGGAGAGATAGAGCAGCAGCGTCGTAGGCCCTAGCCGCGTCTTCAGCAGAATCAAACGTACCTAGCCACACCCCAGTCTTCTTCCAAGGGTTTCTGATCTCTGCAGCAAATTTTCCCCATGGTCTCTTTCTCACTCCCCGAAATTTGATCTCCTTAGATCCTCCAGATCCGTTGGCCTCTCTGCCGTTCGCCGCCATTTGCCTTGCCGCCGCCGTCGCTCCTCTGCCTCGCCTCATTGTCAGATTCGATCGATACAGCAGCAAAAATATAATTTCCGAGAAGGAAAACAAACAAATCTTTCTCTCACAAGAAAAGGCTTTAGAAATAGATTAGAGAGAGAATAAATAAATATGTACAAAAAACCAAACAAAATCAGGGAGAAAGACCAGATTGCGATAATTTTTTCTCTCTCTACTGTGCGTGTAAAGAGAAATGGGTGGAGAGGCCCCCAGGCATATCTCCCAGTGGCAAAGGGGAGAGCGGATAGGACTCAGCGCTGCAGTGTGCAGAGTTCGATTCCCCGCAAGGTGGAATTGATTTTGTTGCAAGCGGGAGTTACCATATGGGTTAACAGCCTTGGCCTATTCATATGCTCTCTACCCTGGCTCCTGAGAGGCACATCCTGCGATTTACCTCCTCCACGATGACCCAGGACAGGATCAGTGGGGGCCCCTAAGATTGGGGTTCAACCTTTAGAAATGGGTGGAGAGAGAGAGCAGAGTTTTTTTTTTTTTGAATTTTTTTTTCCTTTTTTCGGGTGGATTTCTTTTGGTTTCTCGATTTCTCCGCCTTTATGAAAAGACCAAAACAACTTTTTAATTTAGGCTTATTTGAACCATATTTTTTGAAAAAAATATATTTTTGAATAATGTTTGAAATCATTTCAATCACACATTTTTCGATAAAATATTATTATACGTACATCAAAATTTTTATTTATTTTTTAACCACATATTTTTCATTATTACACTATTTAAAAATACATTTTCATTCCAATAATGTGACTCAAACCAGGGCTAAAACTAAACTTCCGTACTTAGTTTATGATAAGTACGTGACACTTTATAATAGGTGATGAATGATAATGGTTAAACTTCATTTTAAGCCCCTGTTTGGCCCCCATTACGGGAAAGAATTTGCAATAAAGAATTGAGGTAGTGAATGTGTAAAGAACTTGCATACAAATGACTGTATAACGTAGCATGAAAAGAAATAAACACGATAAAATGACTGAGAACACTAACAAACATGCTAAAAAGGTATTAATCGATCAATATTGCAGTCAATTTAGCATCTTAAAAGGAGGCTTAGGAGATATTCTGATGAATAGCTACTTTTAAGTAAACGGTATTAAATTCCAATCTGCTTCTATTTTGTCGCGACATGGACAATGCAGGTTGTAAACCAGTAACGGCATATTAATGACCAATCATCCATAAAATCTAACCATATTGATCTGCCAGTATAAATGTACAGGAAATGAATTTATCCACACATATCTAATCATTATAGAAATCTAACCATAAGAAACTGTTACCCGAAAGTCATCAAACACGTTAAACTTGAATGCAGTGATTTTAAACAAAGAGGAAACCTCATGCACAAGTCTTGGGCATGAACCATGTAAAAACAAAAAAGAGATAGCATAAAGCTCCCTACACCTCGAGGAAGAGATAGGGTTATTGTTAAGCACAAAAGCACAAAGGCAAAAACTTGAACTTGACAAAAAGCTAAGAAGATTGCTTTCATAACTCATGATACCTTCAAGCATATCAGAATCAATAGATAGTAGCAAACCTAAGTAGTAAAAGCTCAGATAAGCCAGTACATCAAATCTTACTACTGAGCCATACCAAACTAAAAATGCAGACAGGACAACAATTCAAACAAGCCTGCAAGAAAAACTAAAGTTACACCAGTCCATCCGGATAGCTAATGACCAACATGTTAATCACATGAGATGTATATAAAGCTAGCAAACAACTTGCAGCTCAAATCATCCAAAAGAATGGCAAACCATATGAAACAAATGAAATGAACATAACATGGAACAAAATTTATCGCACAAGTGCAGCATAAGTAGTCGTTCTTGTAGCATTGAATGAGATGAGACTTCCATTTTTACATTAAAAGATCCGAAAATGGATTTCATAAATCAGCAAGAAAAAAATCCAGAAACGACACATAACAAATAGATAGTAGACGTTCTTACATCTAGTTTTAAAAGTAAATAAAACAATACACAAGTCTTCGACAACAGATTTCATATACATTCCAAAGAAGTCAATAGGACAGTCGATGACACGCAATCATCGAAAGACAATAATATCACAAAGGGACACTGAATATCCATCCATCATAATATCCTCTATTTTCCATAACATCAATTTTATAAATCTAATTCAAGTAAATCCTCTTCAAACAACAGGATACCCATAGCAGCCTGACCTCCAACCCACTTTAGTTTTTATCTCACCAAAGGCTTTACCCTAGCTATGAGCATTTTTTTTTTCATTTTTTTAGGGTTTTCCTCCGCAAAATAAAAACAAAAAATTAAAAAAAGGAAAAGAAATAAGTAATTTAACTAGATGAGTTTTCCAAATGATTTGGTCGTCATCAGGACACAACATCAAAGTCGGAGGGCCGTGCAAGCTAGGTCGCACACGTCAGAGTCTACACCATAAGCGTCCATTGGCGGCGGGAAGTTGAGGTCGAAAGGTAAAGGCTTTTTACATAAGGAGGCGGCGACGTCGCATTCACCATCATCCACAACGGAGGAGGAGGAATCACAGTCGCTGTGACAGTCGTCAGGAGACATCGGCGGCGACCTGGGATATCTCCTTTGCGGCTGAATAAGTTGCGGAGGTGCCAGCTGCCTGGGTCCACTAAACGACTCGACGGTGCTGCTCATGCCGCTGGAGGTAGGCCTCTGCGGGCCAACTATCTGGTGGTCCTGAGGGTAAAATCGAGGATCCACCATGAACGGATCGTTAGGCAGATTACTGATCTGTTGATTATTAAAATTTTGAGGGTTGAATTCATGGAAGACGCCGTTCTGGGTGTTGGATAACGGAAAGTTCGTCTTAGCCTTGTGGCCCCGGAGAGATAGAGCAGCAGCGTCGTAGGCCCTAGCCGCGTCTTCAGCAGAATCAAACGTACCTAGCCACACCCCAGTCTTCTTCCAAGGGTTTCTGATCTCTGCAGCAAATTTTCCCCATGGTCTCTTTCTCACTCCCCGAAATTTGATCTCCTTAGATCCTCCAGATCCGTTGGCCTCTCTGCCGTTCGCCGCCATTTGCCTTGCCGCCGCCGTCGCTCCTCTGCCTCGCCTCATTGTCAGATTCGATCGATACAGCAGCAAAAATATAATTTCCGAGAAGGAAAACAAACAAATCTTTCTCTCACAAGAAAAGGCTTTAGAAATAGATTAGAGAGAGAATAAATAAATATGTACAAAAAACCAAACAAAATCAGGGAGAAAGACCAGATTGCGATAATTTTTTCTCTCTCTACTGTGCGTGTAAAGAGAAATGGGTGGAGAGGCCCCCAGGCATATCTCCCAGTGGCAAAGGGGAGAGCGGATAGGACTCAGCGCTGCAGTGTGCAGAGTTCGATTCCCCGCAAGGTGGAATTGATTTTGTTGCAAGCGGGAGTTACCATATGGGTTAACAGCCTTGGCCTATTCATATGCTCTCTACCCTGGCTCCTGAGAGGCACATCCTGCGATTTACCTCCTCCACGATGACCCAGGACAGGATCAGTGGGGGCCCCTAAGATTGGGGTTCAACCTTTAGAAATGGGTGGAGAGAGAGAGCAGAGTTTTTTTTTTTTTGAATTTTTTTTTCCTTTTTTCGGGTGGATTTCTTTTGGTTTCTCGATTTCTCCGCCTTTATGAAAAGACCAAAACAACTTTTTAATTTAGGCTTATTTGAACCATATTTTTTGAAAAAAATATATTTTTGAATAATGTTTGAAATCATTTCAATCACACATTTTTCGATAAAATATTATTATACGTACATCAAAATTTTTATTTATTTTTTAACCACATATTTTTCATTATTACACTATTTAAAAATACATTTTCATTCCAATAATGTGACTCAAACCAGGGCTAAAACTAAACTTCCGTACTTAGTTTATGATAAGTACGTGACACTTTATAATAGGTGATGAATGATAATGGTTAAACTTCATTTTAAGCCCCTGTTTGGCCCCCATTACGGGAAAAATTTAATGTATAGAATAGTGTTTTTTGAAAAATGAGTGGTTGAAAAAGAAAGAAAATTTTTTGATTTACGTGTAATATTATTTTATGGAAGATTGTGTGATTAAAAATAGGAGAGAGAAAAATAGAATGGAATGTAATGAAAATCAAACAAGGGCTAAACTTATCTTTGATTATGTTTTCATTTAATTATATAAAATAGCACATACAAAATATGAAGAATAACAAAAGAGGCCATCTTCTTCCTTCACCCATCTCACCCCCAACTACCAAATCTTCAAGTTCAAGGTTGAGTTTGAAGGAGACAAATTTTGACCTCATCAATTTGTTATATAACTAGTCAATTGTTATAGTCTTGGACTTGATAGAACAGTTAATAAAATTTATTACGTGTTCTTTTTAATTTTCAATGAAATGTAATTCAACGAATTTGTATTTCCTTATTTGTGCTAGTGAAATTACGAAATGTAAGCATGAGAGCATTTTCAAAATATACTCTTTATTATAAAAATAAAAAATTCTTTAAGTTTCAATAATAATTTTGTTTACACTTCAATAATACTTTATTTTTTCTTTTCATTTTATTTTTTAAGTAATATTTTTTTCCATCAACAAATATAATTTGAATAAAGTAGAATATTGAAATTTGTAACTTATCAAAGAGCATTTTGAAGCTTTTGCAAGCACTTACTCTCTACGATTGTGAACATCTAATATTTATATGGTATTTTGAAAACACTCCGATACATGACCTTTTCCTTTGAGGTAAATATGCCTTTAGTTATACCACTTCCAGTTCCAACACCACCACATGAAACGAGATTAATTATACGAAATCGCATAGTAGAGTACGCAAAAGAATAACTAAAAAGTTGGGAATTTAGCCTTGATAAAACTTGAGGAGTTGGGCTATCGACCCTAATCTTGGATGACATTGCCTGTAGGGCATCGAACAATATTCTTAAAGTATTTCATATATATATGTTAAAAACGAGAATAAAAGTGTCATAAAATAAAAGAATAATACTATCTAGCAGGTCCACACTAGATATTTTCAATTAAATGAGTAATGTGACATTGTATTTTGTTTAACATATCATTTAATGTCATGTAATTGTCATCTAAATCGATGTTTGACATTGATGATGCTGAATATCGTTATTTAAAATAGAATTACAGTTTCCCTCGAATTATTTCCACGGACCACGTTGCATGGATCCACAGTCAGCACTGTTAACCCCATAACGGAACCACCTATATAGACCATAGGACGAACCCCTGCAGCAATTGATTTTTCAATTTTCAAAAGCTAATCCCAACCTGATCCATTGTTGTGAATTGGTTGTCCAAAACCAACTAATGAAGTCTGTGGAATGGAACGGGACCTTCGCATGGGCGTAAGGTCTCGGTATGTATGAAACATACGATCGCACGGTACAAATTTGTGACTGTTAGTGGTCGTTTTTTTTTTTTTTTTTTAAACATTAAGGATTTGAATTTAATGACCTTTCACTTGACTTTTGTCACCATCTCAAGTATATGGACGATGCCTATGTATGGAGGGGTCATGTTCAAAGGGAAAATGTTAGAAACATTTTATAATCCATACTTGGTTCCCCAAATAGTCAAATCACGTATTACATTCATATTCACATTTTCATTGTGTTCTTCGAAGTTTTGGTAGAAAATTATTTGCACTTTGATTTTTTCTGCATCAAAGCTTGTTATAATCTTTTAAATCATTGGTCGGAATAATTTTAAGCATCTCATTACTTTTGGAGATGGGGCAAATATAGGACAACGATATCGTCTTCAAGCCTTTAAATTAGTTCTCATCAGGAATTTTGGTTTCAATTTCTTTTGTTGTTAAGGCTCTGTTTGAGCCACATTTTTGGCAAAAAAAATACATTCTTAAATAGTGATTTGATATCATTTTAATCACACATTTTCAATAAAATAATATTACACGTAAATTCAAAATTTTTATTTATTTTTTAATCATACATTTTTCATTAATACACTATTTATAAATATATTTTTTTGAGAATAATGCGACTCAAAGAAGGCTAAATTTTGCGTTCTTTTTCTCGAACCCCATTGTTTTCCAACACCCGATAATACCAACCAGACGTGGCCCAGTTTGACGGAGTAGTATATGGGGCCCCCAGAATGAAAGTTTGACCACAAAAATCTCTATATTTCCCCGCCTTAATTGACAGGGAACCGGCTAAGCCTGTTAGAGTGACAGCAAAAGGCTGGAGATATGGGCGACCGGCTCTCATCCCTATATGACTGACACGTTTCAATTTAAGTCATCAATGGTATGAATTTTCAAAGTGGAACGTTGACCACAGAAGCTGGATGGTGGGTGCGGGTATTATGCGGCCAAATTACGTTGCTTGTTGTGCCAATACAATTGGCCTGCAAATGTTTTTTATTTTCTCAAGTAAAGGTTGGTCGTTTGGTAAACTAATGATTACGTTGTTTAATGATTTTTTTTTTTTGAAAAAATCAAAATTTTATCCGTTATTTTACTGGTCTTAAGCCCGTTTGTTTTTCATTATTTGATCAAAAAAATGAAAAATATAATCATTATTCATCATATCAAGTAATTATATTTGACTTTCTATTTCGTGTGAATTTCATAACGACTGTATTTTACATTTTCATTCTCATAAGAATGGAAATTGTTGATCTCGAAAATTGATCCTTCCACGTGGCCAACTGAAAGCTACTCCACGTATTTTTCTCTGCGCACAATCAGCAAATAGTCAGACGTACACGGCCATAACCAGCGGGGGTGATGACGGCCGTATACACTTCGACGGTCAAATCAGATTTAAGTGGTAGGGGCTGTGCAAATCAATAATAAAGGGGGAGGAGAAAATATATAAACTTGCTATGGAGTGCTATGTAGTGAGAGTTTCATTACATTTGCCTCTTGCCAAACATTGGGTATTTATAGGTGATATGAACCATTGGATGTGGGACGCGTGTATACATCTGGCGGTATGAGGCGTCCGCTCATAGGCGTCAATCAGCCGCGTCCGTAGAGTGGGCGGACAGTTTGTTTCTTTTGAGTTGAATTGACATAAAGTTGATAAGTCACATCAACTAGCCTCATGGAGACGTCAAATCAATTTAAACCTTAGGTGCATGAAGGATCTTGGAACAAATCTCTTTCTGAAATTGGCGGCGGATCTTCTAACCAGGGTCCACTTGGTCTCGACCTCGGGGGTGAGGTGCTTTGACAGGTCAGTAATAGGAATCGCTTGTATTTAAACATTTCGGACGGGTCTTTATCAAGTCGAAATATGTGGTGCTGCGCGTTCCGAGGCATATAAGATCGGAGTGTAATAGTGGTCCCCCAAGTCCAAGTATGAATATTTATATCATGGGTGGACTTGCTTTCCTGACGGATCGCGAGTCGTGGGAGTTTTGGGGGTTGATCTATTATAGTAATCGAGGTTATGATCCCAGGCGGACGTGCCAAAGCTTCGTTACTGTACGTAGCGTACGAGGCGGTCAACAAGCATGGAACTTCACGTCAAGTGCGTCGAAGCTTCGTGAATATGGTGCGCTGACCCCACAGACTGACGCATTGGGAGATGACCCAAAGGGGCGTCCAAGCTTTGTAAAGTTGAGGGAACGCAGCGTCCGAGGCGATGACCCAAAGGGGCCTTCGCGTCAGGTGCGTCCAAGCTTTGTAAAGTTGAGGGAGGAGCTCATCTGTCACCGGTGCGCTGACCCACAAGGCCGACGCGTTGGGAGATGGCTAAAACTTTGTAAAGCATGGGAGGGAACGTAGCGTCCGAGGCGATGACCCAAAGGGGCCTTCGCGTCAGGTGCGTTCAAGCTTTGTAAAGTTGAGTGAGGAGCTCGATCCGAGGCGATTCGAACGTCAAATGATTTGACAACTGTTGCGTGTTTTCAAGTTGACAGTTGCGTGCCATGCCCATTCTCCTAAAAGGCTGCTGCGGCTACTAATTATTATTGACGGCTGGTTGTAACCGAGGTGATGCATTTTAAGCAAGCATGAAAGTCACAGCGACATATTGGGCGTAGATCAAATCTGGCGTTTCATTTCAATGGCCTAGATTGAAGATGCGGTGAACGGCCTAAATTGATCGCATTTGAATTCGACGGTGGAGATCGGATTTGTCGTTCTATAAAAGGAGGACTCTAAGGTTTTCTCAAGCTTTCTACCCTTGCGAAACAAACACTATATTTTTCTCTCAAGTCATTGGCGATTTTCGGTGTTTTCTAAGCAATTTCGGCCAGAAAATTAAACTTCCGACGACCTTACACCGTTTCCGGCTAGGAAAAACTCCAAACTCGTAAGTTTCAGTACCTATTTGGGCTTTTAAATTTTGAAATAATGGCCACAGAGGGGAGTTCTGGTTCGGGGAGGGGTTTAGAACTATTGAGGATGGACGAGCCCATTGTGGCGACCTCCTCAGAAATAGCCGAGGCAATAATGGGGGGGGAATATATGGAAGCGACCGAATAGCCCAGCAGATACTTCTGTGCATTGGGGGGCATCGGATTACCCATCCAAATTAAGAGAGGCCGACCTGGGGAGACTTAGGACAGAGTATAGGATCCCTGATAGCATAGATTTGATCCTCCCTGGGCCGGAAGAGAGAGCCTGCTACCCTAGGCCGGGCTGCGTGGCCATCAGTGAGGCGATCCTTAGGGCCGGACTTAGGCTGCCCGTTCACCCATTCTTTAGGATGGTGCTTAGGTCCTATGGGCTAGCCCCGACGCAGCTCAATCCGAACTCCTGGAGCCAAATGGTGGGCTCCTGGATGTTGTGGAAAGAGGCGTCATTAGGGGTGGAGATGCCCCTCTCCGTTTTCCAGACCCTTTATATGCCTAAGGTTACTGCCGGGGGGGATAAGACCCGGGGATGGTATTACCTTACTTCATGGGGTTCCCACACTCCATTTGTGGTCGATCTGCCGAGCTCCATCAAAGAATGGGAGAGCTTGTGCCGCAGGGCAATGGGACACAATGGAGGGAGACCCCCTGGCGCCTCTTACCGTCCCGACGAAGTATTCAACACTTAGTGAGTATAGTAATAGTTTTTCCTTATATTTCTCTTCGGTTCGAATTGTACCTAACAGTTACATTTCTTTTGTAGGTGCTCTTCCTCGGTGCGAGCTGTCAACCGAGGACTTTGACACCATCTGTATCATTTACCAGCTGCCTCAGAAGAAGAGGTCTTACCATAGGCTGATCCAAAAGAACATCCACTTCATTACTCACGATCTGATGGCATCCCAAGGTAACTGGACCGAAGTCTTTGCTTTGTATTCCGAACTCCCAAGACTTGTATTAATTCCTTATTTGCTCTTTGCAGACAACTTTAATAAGAAGATGTCGGTGCGCCCCGACTTCAAGACCATCCAAAAGATGATGGCAGAGGCACGGGCGTTGAAGGCCTTCTCCTCCTCGTACAAAAAGCAAATGGAGGATTTGGTAGAAGCCAGTAAGAGGCTTCAGCCTTCGACGGAGGAGGAGGTACCGGAGGTTGACTTTCGAAGGAAGGGCAAGAAGAGTGTCGCTCCTCCAAAATGCCCAACTGTGGCGAGGCCACCCCCAGCTCTGAGGCAGACCACAATTCCCACCGGGGTGGCCATCCCAGAGAGAAGGCCCGCCCCAACTGAGCCTGCCACTGCCCCTGCCACCACACCCATCGCTGCAGTGCCAATTGACCAAGTGTCAGGGCAGCAGAAGAGGAAAAGGTCCCGTCCCTCTAAGGAGGTCGACTTTCTGGGCGCCAATCCTAAAGAGCCCGTAAGGGAAGTGTTGGAGGCTCTTCCTCCAGAAACAGTTGCGGTGGCAGTGGTCCACAACAAATACTGGATAGAGGAGTGAAGGGACCACACCGCCTCCTACACGGCTGAGGATTTGGTGGCCGCGAACAGCGCCTACATGGCTCGGGCCCTGAGTATAAGCATCCAGCTTGAGGGCTTGGTGAAGGATCTGAACTCTAAGAGGGAGGATCTCGCTAAGCGCCTCGACGAGGCGATGCACTACGGGGATGCCGTGCGAGCGGCTCAGGCCAAAGCCACGCAGGCAGAGGAGGGGAAGAAGGAGGCTGAGGCCCAGCTAACTGCAGCCAAAGCAGAAGTAGAACGGCTAAAGAAGGAGTTGTATGAGGTGGAGTGCCACGTGACTGCTGTGACTCGGCGGCTTGATCACGCCAATGAGCACCACAAGCTCGCCACCGATGCTCTGGAGGCCTCCAACAAAGAGAAGGCAGAGCTGAGGCAGAAGGCAGAGGCTCAGTCAGAGGAGATTGCCTCTTTGAAGGAGGAGTTGAAGTCTGCGGGGGAGGTGGCAGTCCAGAACTTCATAGACCACTTTGAAGACCATCCCCTGTATGACGACTTCGACAACTTCTGGGCCTCATGGAGTGCCCAAAGCTTATTGGGTCGACTGAAGGAGGTGCACCCCACTCTGGACATCTCTTCATTGGAGGCAGAGTTCGGGGAGCCAACTGGAGGTCGGCCTGATAGGCTCGTCGAGGGGGCTCCGGAGGCCCAGGAGGCGGCCAATGTAGAAGTCCCTCCAGCATAGTAGGGTTACTTTTTGTAATGGCTTTGGCCTCCTTGTATTTAAATTTATTCAATGAAATGAAATTTTTTGCTAAGTATTTGGGCTTCTGCATTTTTGTATTTTCTATCTGTTTATACTTGTATGAACGACAAACGTCAGACCAATTGCCTCGCGACAATAACCAGTTAATAACTGCAGACCGGACCACTCAAGTTAATATAAGTTTAAACACTTAAGCGAGTATGAAGCGACTCTTAATGCCAACCTATTAATAATTTGAGATCGGACCACTTAAGCGAACATGAAGAGCCCCTTAACGTCAATCAGCTAATAATTGATGATCGGATCGCTTAAATGAACCTTCTAAAGGACTGAGGAAACTATTCACTAACTGATATGGCTCGGAACCGAAGAATCATTACATAAGATAAATTACATCACCCTTTACAAAGGCAATTCCAGCACTTAGAGGGAATTTTACAACTGAGATCAGATCAGAACAATCGATTCATTATAACATACTGAGATCGGATCGGAACAAAGTCTCATTATTGATAGTACTTCCTCAAGTGTTCGATGTTCCACTGATGAGGCAGCGCCTTTCCTGACATATCTTCGATTTCGAAGGTATTAGGTCGGGATTCCCAGCGGATGCGGTAAGGGCCTTCCCATTTTGGGCCAAACACTCCTGACCCGGTTGGTTTTGAAGATTGGAAAACTCTTCTGAGGACGATGTCGCCTAAGCGAAGAGTTCTGTTTCTGAGCTTGGAGTTGTAATAACGGGTCATCTTTCAATGATATTTTGCCAAGATCACTTGGGAGGTATCTCTCTTTTCCTCAAGGAGGTGTAGTTCGCTTATTCGAGCCTCGTCATTACTGATCTCGTTGAAAATGTATCCATCGATGTGATGGGACCCCGACTTCGATCGGACTCATGGCCTTGGCTCCGTAGGTCATGGAAAATGGAGTTTCACCGGTTGCAGTTCGGCAAGAAGTCCTGATAGCCCAGAGGACATGGGGGAGTTCGTCAACCCAGGCCCCCTTAGAGGTATCAAGTTTCCTTTTCAATGTGTGTTTGATAGTCTTGTTCACTGCTTCAACTTGCCCATTCGCTTGGGGGTGATGAGGTGTCGAGAAGTCCTTCTTTATGCCCAGTTCGTCGCATATGTCTGGCATCTTCCTGTTGTCGAACTGCCTTCCGTTATTAGACACTAAGGAGTGGGGAATGCCGAATCTACAAATGATGTTTTTCCAAACGAACTTGGTAGTATTAGCCTCGGTAATTCTGGCAAGGGGTTCAGCCTCGACCCACTTAGTGAAGTAGTCAATGGCGACAATAGTGAAAGTTGCACTTCCTCTCCCTTTTGGGAGTGGACCAATGAAGTCAATGCCCCACTTGGCGAATGGCCAAGGGCTGGTTACTACGGAGAGGCTATGAGAAGGCTGTCTTTGTATGTTCGAGAAGCGCTGGCACTTGTCACATTTCTGGACAAATTGGCAAGCATCCCTTTTCAGGGTCGGCCAGAAGTAGCCTTGACGGAGAACCTTGTGTGCCAGAGCCGTTCCTCCGGAGTGATTTCCACAGATTCCTTCATGGATTTCCCTGAGTATGTATGTGGCCTCTTCGCCTCCTACGCATCGAAGAAGAGGCGAGGCGAAGCCTCTCTTGTAAAGGGTATCTTCTTGTAGGACGAAGTGTGCAGCCCTTCTTCTTAATTTCCTCGCCTCGCCTCTGGAAGCAGGCAGTGTTTGCTCCTTCAGGTACGCGATGATGGGCTGCATCCATAATGGGGTGCCTTCTATCCACAGTATCTCTTCACCTTCAGAGGTGGAGGGCTTTGATAAGTGATCAATAGGGATGATGTTTAGCAGCTCTGAATCCATGCTGCTGGCTAATTTTGAGAGGGCGTCTGCGTGTGGATTCTCTAGGCGGGGGACTTGAGTCAGTTCGAACCTTTCAAAATGAGGAATTATGTCAAGAACCAACTTCAAGTACGCAATCATGTTACCATCTTTGGCTGCGAAGTTTCCATTGACCTGATTTACTATGAGCTGAGAGTCGCTGCTCGCCAGGAGCTTCCTGACTCACATCTCCTTAGCGAGTCTAAGACCTGCCAGAAGGGCCTCGTATTCGACGGCGATATTCGAAGCTTTGAAGCCAAACCTTACTGCACAATTTAGCTTGTGGCCTTCCGGGCTCTCCAATACGATCCCTGGCCCTGCGCCAGCCTCTCCTGAGGACCCATCTACGAACAGTTTCCATGTGGAGGGCTCGGCTAGTTCCATTATCGCCTCCATTTCTGGGGATTTGGTAAAGTCAACCAAAAAATCAACAAGGGCCTGGCCCTTGATGGCGTGTCGAGGTCGGAACGTTAGATCGAACTCACTGAGCTCGATTGTCCATTTTAGCAGGCGTCTTGATGCGTCAGTTTTCTGCATTACCTGCTTTAGAGGGAAATTGGTGAGAACTTGTATTGAGTGGGCTTTGAAGTATGGCCTCAGCTTTCTTGAGGCTGTGATAAGGGCGAGTGTCAATTTTTCCATGTCTGGGTAGCGTGTTTCAGCTGGGAGAAGTGCTTTGCTGATGTAGTATACTGGCAATTGGTGCTCATTTTCTTCCCTGATTAGGACTGCGCTGACTACTACGTCCGAAACCGCTAGATACAGTAGTAGAGATTCATCCAGTTGAGGTTTTGACAAGAGGGATGCCTCTCTAAGGTGCTTTCTCAGAGCCTCGAAGGCTTCTTCACACTCCGAAGTCCATTGGAATTTCTTTCCTTGCTTCAGCACATTGAAGAAAGGCAAGCTTTTATCTGTGACTCTGGAGATGAAGCGACTGAGTGCGGCTATCCGACCATTGAGACTTTGGACCTCCTTCGGTTTTTGAGGTGACCTCATTTCTAGCAAGGCCGTTACTTTAGCTGGATTCACCTCAATTCCTCTTTGATTTACAATATACCCCAAGAACTGGCCCGATGCCACTCCAAAGGTGCACTTTAGGGGATTCAATTTCATATTATACTTTCTAAGTATCTGAAAACTTTGGTCGAGTTGACTCACGTGTTCGGTTGTTTGGAGGCTTTTGACCAACATGTCGTCTACGTAGATCTCCATGATTTTGCCAATGAGTTCGGCAAACATCATGTTGACTAACCTCTGGTATGTTGCTCCGGCATTTTTCAATCCGAAGGGCATGGCTTTGTAGCAATACAGACCCCTATCTATAATGAACGATGTAGCTTCCTCATCAGGTCGGAACATGGGTATCTGGTTTATACCCTGAGTATGCATCCATGAAACTCAGTAGTTCATGCCCAGCAGTAGAGTCCACAAGTTGATCTATTCTTGGAAGTGGGAAGCTATCTTTGGGGCACGCCTTATTTAGGTTTGTGAAGTCCACCCATACCCTCCATTTTCCGCTGGGCTTTTTCACCAGAACCGGGTTGGATATCCACCTTGGATAGATGGCCTCTCTTATGAAACCACTACGGCTAAGTTTGTTCACTTCGTCTATCAGTGCCTCGTACCGTTTCGGATTGAGGGCACGCCTCTTCTGTCTATGGGGGGCATAGGAGGGGTTGATGTTAAGGTGATGACAACTGATTCTAGGATCTATTCCCACCATATCTTCATGTTTCCATACGAAGACATCCAGGTTCCCTTTCAGGAAGCGTATCATCTCGACTTTTGCTTCAGGTGACAATGACTTCCCTATACGCAAGACCTAACTGGGGTCTTCCTGGTTGACGGGGAAAGTCTCTAATTCTTCCATTGGGGTCGCATTTGGTTCAGAGTCAATTATTCGGGGGTCTAGCTCATCAAGAGGGTGTCCTTGTTCAGGGGCCTCTTCCATGTCGATGTCTCCCTTTTGTTTAGAGGTATGCCGTTGTTCAAGGGCGTCGAGCATTTCCACGTCCGTATCGACTTCAGCAGGTACCTCAGTTAGAATTACATTAACAGTTCGAGGCTCGGACTTTCGCAGCGAGTTTAGGTAGCATGCCCTGGAGCCCATCTGATCGCCTCAAACCGTAGCAATCCCATGTTCGGTTGGAAATTTCATGCACAAATAGTGAATGGACGTGACAGCCCAAAGATCTTTCAGAGCGGGTCTGCCCAATACTCCGTGATAAGCCGATCTGTGATCTACCACCAGAAATTTCATGAAGTGCTGTGCCACTAGGGGTACCGAACCCATTTCGACAGGTAGGGTGATCAGCCCTCGTGGGATGATGCTGTCCCCAGTGAATCCGAATAGTGGGTCGGTCATGGGGATCAACCCATGTTCAATTTGCATTTTGTCAAAAGTGGAGCCGAACAGTATGTTCACGAAATTGCCATTGTCAACGAGCATGCGTTTTAATCCATTTCTAGCTACTACGGCTCTTACAACCAATGCATCACAATGGGGGTGGTGAACTCCGTCTGAGTCTTCCTGGGAGAAGGTGATTGGGGTCATCCTGTTTGCTAATTTTGATTCGTTGACAATGTAAGTGATCATTGGGGGATCCTTTGCTTCTCTTGTGTAATTTCTCTGGGCATTCCTGGTGTTGCCACCGACGTGAGGTCTCCCAATGATAGTATCGATTTCCTTGATGACCTAGCTTCCAAAAAATTGGGCTTGATTTCCCTGTCTGGATTGACCTCGGTCCCTTAATTCTCTTCTCCGAGGAGATTGTTCCCTGTGACCTCTCCCTCCCCTCCTCGGGGAGGCGGATCTACGAGGGTGTTCGTTCCTGCTGGAAGTGTGTGGGTTGCTTCGATCAGGGCGTCGATAGGCATCATGACACTCACTAGTGTCATGTCCATATAGTTGATGGAATGTACAAAACCTTGCTCTTTCCAAGGGTCTGTTTGCCCTCTTCTTCTTCTTGTCATTAGCTCTTCCGGATGGTCCCGCTTCGACAGGGGCATTATCATATGCCAGCTCCAGTACTGCATTCAATGTGGCGGAAGCTAGGGCCTGTTCGGATGTGGGAGCTATGGTATGTCCTGCTGGGGTCCATTGCTGAGTAACAAGGTGTGTTGCGAGTCCTCGACCTACCTGCCTCTGAGGAGAAGGGAGTCCCTGCGTGGCACGATTGCAATGATCAATCATTTCTTCACTAACAATTTTCACTCTCATCATTTCCACCAGCTCGTCATATGTGGAGGGATTCTTGCTGCGCACGTCCCTCCAGAACAAAGTGTTCATGTTGAGCCCACCCTTCAGGGTTGAAAGGGCTTCTCTGTCAGTGACCTGTTCGCAGTGTGTAATTTCGTCTGTAAACCTGGCGAGATAGCTTTTCAGTGTCTCCCCAGGGGCCTGCCTCATATCTTGCAGGCGTTGAACTGGTGCCTCTCCTTCCCTACGTAAGAGGTACTGGTTCAAAAATGCTTTCTTCAAATCTGGCCAACTTCTGATGCTTAGGGGAGGAAGCCTGCTGTACCATACCTCGACGGCCCCGCCTAGCGTTAAATGGAAGGCTCTGTATTTTAAAGCAGGTGAGGCTCCCCTCAGGCTCATCTGTGTCATGTACTTGGTGAGGTGCTTCTCCGGATCCCCCTTTCCTTCATATTTGGGGATCTTAGGGGGCATGAAATTCGTTGGCATTGGGAAGCTTCAGATCTCTCTTGAGAAAGGAAGATTATCATCGTCGTCGTCAATCTCATAAGATCGACATGGCCCATCTGACCCTTCATCATCTTGGATGTCCTGGGGAGGTGGAGGTACTTCTCCTCGACTTCCCCAATCGACTAGGTTCCTCCTTTCTCTCCTATTTCTAGGAGGAGGAGGGGGAGCATGTTCTTGTTCGTAATCTGGATGAACTGATCCTCTTGCTGGGTGGACCCTATTGCTAGGACCCTCCCCTATCCAGTCGAAGACGATTACCGACCTTTGGTCCTCATGTTCCTGAGGGAAATTGTCCCCCAAGTGTGGTTCTGATGGTTGACTCCCTTGCACATAAGATGTAGTTTCGGCGTTCATCTCCCTTTCGAGGGGACGTTTTGTGTGTCGACTCATGTGGCCTCGGGAGTGAGATACAGGGGCTTCCCGCACCGGATAAGATCCTTGGGGCATTTGATAGCCCTGATGACCTTGGGCTTGCATGAGGAGTTCCTGCATTGCCATATTCTGAGCTGCTATGTCTCTTATACCTGCAGCTATCTGAGCCATTCCTTTAGTGAGTATGGCTGTTCTTCCACCTCGGCGACGCCGGCGATGTGGTCTCTGATGAATAACATTGTTATAGAGTACATCTTCTTCAAAGGCCTCTCTCATGGGGTTGTCATCTTCAAGGCTGTAGCTCATCATACCTCTTTTTCCAAGGGTAGTGAGAACTTGGATTGTAACTCGACTTTGTTCTTTTTCAAGAATGTCCCATTTTCAGGGTTAGTCGCTAGTTTTCCGGTAACTTCTCCGATGGAGAACGCAAAACTTCGAATGGGGAGTGTTTCCCACAGACGGCGCCAATCTGTTGACCTCGAAAATTGGTCCTTCCACGTGGCCAACTGAAAGTTACTCCACGTATTCCTCCCTGCGCACAATCAGCGAATAGTCAGACGCACACGGCCGGAACCAACGGGGGTGGTGACGGCCGTATACACTCCGACAGTTAAGTCAAGTTTAAGTGGTCGGAACAGTACCCAGGGGTTGTGCAAATCAATGATAAAGGGGGAGGAGAAAATATATAAGCTTACTATGGAGTGCTATGTAGTAAGAGTTTCATTACCTTTGCCTCTTGCCAAACCTTGGGTATTTATAGGTGGTATGAACCGTTGGATGTGGGACGCGTGTATACATCTGGCGGTATGAGGCGTCTGCTCATAGGCGTCAATCAGCCGCGTCTGTAGAGTGGGCGGACAGTTTGTTTCTTCTGAGTTGAATTGACATAAAGTTGATAAGTCACATCAACTAGCCTCATGGAGACGTCAAATCAATTTAAACCTTATGTGCAGGAAGGATCTTGGAACAAATCTCTTTCTGAAATTGGCGGCGGATCTTCTAATCGGGGTCCACTTGGCCTCAACCTCGGGGGCGAGGTGCTTCGGTAGGTCAGTAATAGGAATCGCTTGTATTAAAACACTTCGGACGGGTCTTTATCAGGTCGGAATATGTGGTGTTGCGCGTTCCGAGGCGTATAAGATCGGAGCGTCACAGAAATCAAACGGGGCTTAGTTTTAGCCCTTGTTTAAGACCCATTATTGTGAAAAAAAAAAAAAAAATTTCCTGTGCCGGTTGTGTGAAAGTAGTAGATTGGGAGCTGGGCTAGGCTACCTCGAATGGCATGAGCCACATGTGGGGAGACCTGCACGTATGGTTTTTAGGGGGATCTAGTCGAAAGACCGGCTTATTTTTATAGATCTAAGCAAGATGGGCGTGGTGATATGATAGGGGTCTTTGAAAGGGAGAAATAACTTAAGAAGCTTAAGGGGCTAGCTAAATACGACTACAGGCATCTAAGATTTTGGGTTGGGGGGATAAGGGAGTGAGTGCAAGACCTTGAAATGTGGTTCTTAGTCCCATAGGTCTAGAGCACGATCACGACTTCCATGGGGATGGTGCTTATAAAGTTATAGATCTAAAGTCTGTAAAAGTATAGGCATATCTTATATGGAATGTTTTGAAGGCAATGGGCGAGGAAGGGTAGCATAGCTAGGAAGGAGACTGTCAGCAAGTAGCAAAGACATCTACGGATCCAACTGGGTCAGGTCGAGAATGTGTCGAAATGGTGCTTGCATTGTGTTTGATGCCTGACCTTAGGGACCATTCTCACTTGAAAAAATCGCTCGCTAGCCGGCTTGGGTTTAAGGCCCGTTCCTCTACTGTCGTTCTTGGAATTTCCTCGATCTTCTCTTTGGCAGGTTGGTCCATAACTCTTGTGATTCCTTCCAAAACTAGTTTTTCTCTTTTGGTATGATATTTCTTGTGGTAAGGGTTCTTCTTTAGCAATTAAGCCTCCTTAATAAGAATGTAATTCCAAAGAAAAAGATGAGAAGGAAGACTTTTAGTTGTTGAATGCAAGCTTTGAGCAGCGACTGGGTGCTTAGAGTGCCCAAATGGGCGCCTAGGCGCCAAGAAACAAATTTTTGGACCGAAAGTGAAGCTGTCGCTCGCTTAGCACCTGGCTACCGCTCGAGCACTGCGCATTGGTTGCCTGGTGCGAGGTTACTATTCGAGCGACACCGTTATTTGAAAAAAATTGTTTTTGTTTTTATGGCTTGTTTTTAACCTTCTTTCTATCTAAAATATATTCTTTTGGATCCTATATATACTTCACGAATTGTATGGCTTTTATATGACTTTGTATGAGTTTCAGAGAATAAGACAATATTATAAACACAATATTCTTTGTGTTCTTTCTCCATTATTAATGAATTCTTTATTTCTCTGTCAAAGTTTGTGTTGTGATCGCTATTTCATATTGTGCCATATAATCTCTTTCCTTAATTTATAACAAGTGGTATCAGATACTAAGTTTTATTTTCCTCGAGGTTTTTTGGTTCTTGTGATGGCAATCATGAAGTATGATATTTCGCTTACAATTGCAGTAGTAGATTCTTGTTGTGACAAGTGAAGATGCAAGCAGTGCTTGCTCAGATGGACTTGGACGACGATTTGTTGGGATTTGATAGGATGCCCTAAATTGGTTAATGGAGGGAAACAACGTAAGGATTGAAAGGTCTTGTCACAAATTCATCATCTTTCGAATCATATTCTTCAAGACGTTTTGAAGAAGAAAATTGCAGCTGCATTATGGTTGAAGTTGGAGCAATTGTGCATAACTAAAAGCCTAACCAGCATCTGAAACAACGTCTGTATTCTCATTGCATGACGGAGGGTACATCACTTGAAGAACAACTTGCTGTCTTTAAAGAAATTGTCATTGTTTTATAAACTTGGAGGTTAAGTGTGATGAAGAGTATTTGTGTTTGATTTTGTTATGTTCATTGCCCTCTTCACCATTGAAGATGTATATGATGCTTTGTTTTTAAAAGAGAAGATAAAGCGTCCTGTGTGATCTGAGGTTCATGGAGAAGGCCTTGTTCATGGTGGTTATGAGAAGGACAGTTCAAAATCTAACTTTCAGTAATAAAATTTGCAACTATTGCAAGAAAAAGGGGTACATAAAGAAGGATTGTTGTAAGTTGTAGGATAGAGAAAAATTGGTTGCAATTGAGAAGTGAAAGCAACTAGAAACTTCAGGTGAAGCTGACGTCGTAGAAAATTGCTACATTTGTGGTGAACTTTTGGTTATTTCTGACGATGACTCCCTATGTGACGGAGATTGGAATCTTGATATAGTTTGCACTTTTTACGTGTCTCAATCGAGATTTGTTTTTAACATATGAAATAGTTTCAAAAGGTGTCGTAGTAATAGGTAATAATGAATCTTGTAAAATAGCGAGTATTGGAAGGGTCAGAATTAAGATGTTTGATGGGATGGTCATAGACTTGAGACAATAAGATGAGAAATGTTACAGATTTGAAGAGAAATCTTATTTCCTTAAGTACTTTTGATTTAAAAAGGTACAAGTACACTGGTGAGAGTGGAGTCTTGAAAGTTACTAATGGTGCTCGTGTTGTGTTGAAGGGGCATCAAAGGTTCTAGTTGTATGTCTTGCGAGGTTCTTCAGAATTATTGGAGACCAATAAATAGAAATTAAGAACTTTGGTGGATATTCAGTTTGGTACAATATCGTTGGAGTTTGGTTTGGGATCTGTACTGTAGGATACATCTTAGTCGAGTTCAGAAGTTATGGGTAATGCCACCATCACCAGCAGTGCCATCGTATTTGATTGATAGTTATGGACCCCGAAAGAGAGCCTCTATAAAGGTACGAGAAAGCTGATTTAGTGGTATATGGTCCAAGTGTGGTTGAAGGTATCGAGTCTAGTAAGGAACCTTCAACTGAGGCAATTTGTTGTGTTGTTTCTGTTACAAGGTCTTACTGCCTCGTTTGTTAAATATTGTTGAATTATTTGTGATTGTGCTACTCGTGGTGTAATTCAAGCAACTTTAGTACCCGAGATAATTTTGCCGAGCAGTGATTGGATTCAGTTGATTTAGTTTGTCCTAGTTGGACCTTGTGGATGAGGAGGTGAATTTTTTAGTTGGAGAGTCATTAGTTTATTTCTTGCAGTCGAATTTGTCTTCAGGTGGAGAAATTTTGAAATTGTGTTTGTTGTAGTGGAATTGGTGTCAAGTTTGAGATTTGTTGAATATGAAATTTCGATGTTGGTTTGTGTTTCGGTTGAAAAAAGAGTTAAAGAGGAGTCAAAGTTGACAGTTGAAAGTTTAGAGCAACAATTGGGCACTTGGGCACCAAGAAATGGATTTTGGGACCTAAAGTCAGCACCTGAGCTGCCATTCGCAGCGTAGGGCTGCCACTCGCTTGGCACGAGGCTGCTGCTAGCCTAGGGCGAGGCTGCCACTCTCTATTTAAAAAAGTTTTGTTTTCATTTTTCTGGCTCGCTTGTTATCTTATTTCCGTCTAAAGCATATTCTTTTGGGTCTTATATATACTCCACGAGTTTTATGGCTTTTATGTGACTTTGTGTGAGTTTTAGAGAGTTAGACAATATTGTAAATATAATATTCTTTGTATTATTTCTCCATTATTAGTGAATTCTTCATTCCTCTACCAAAATTTTGTATTGTGATTGCTATTTAATATTGTGCCATGTAATCTTGTTCTTTAATTCCTAACAATGTATTTAACACACGAGGAAATTATATCAAGAATTTTTTGGTGACAACTGGTCTAGTTTGTTTCTTATGGTTTCTTTTTTTGTTGATTTGTCAGGGTTCGTTTCCACTATGGCCATCCGGATGTGTTTGATAGATTGTTTCACTTGACAAGAGGTGGTGTCAGCAAAGCTTCTAAAATTATCAACTTAAGCGAGGACATATTTGCAGGCATCATCATATTCTTACAACAACTCTGATCTAATGTACAGTAGACTTAGGGATTATCTGTTCTCATGCATCTCTTTATTCTGTGAAGGTTTCAATTCCACACTACGTGGAGGAAATGTTACTCATCACGAATACATACAAGTGGGTAAAGGGAGGGATGTGGGCCTCAACCAAATCTCGCTTTTTGAGGCAAAGATAGCTTGTGGGAATGGAGAGCAAACAGTGAGTCGTGATGTTTATAGGCTTGGGCACCGTTTTGACTTTTTCCGTATGCTGTCGTGTTATTTCACGACAGTGGGCTTCTATTTTAGTACCTTGGTACTGTTCAAACCATGTTTCATTTACTTAGCCCTTGTTTGAGCCCTATATATATATATATATTTTTTTTTTTTTGAATAGTGTATTGATGATAAATATGTGATTAAAAAATTAAAAAAAATCATGAATTTGAGTATAATATTATTTTATTAAATAATGTATGATTCAAGTTAAATCACCGTTAAATAATGTATTTTAATAGAAAAAAAGGCTTAAACAAGGGCTTAGCATAATTTTTGAAGTATTTACTATATATTTTTACTTTTAATCACACGAACACATGATGAAATATTCTACACGTAAGTTAAAATTTTTTTTTCTTTTTAATCTCACATTTTTCAAAAAATTACTATTCAAAATATTCATTTTATACCAAAAAAATGTTTGTCAAATAGGGGGCTTAAAATTACATATTAAACACGTATATCAAACACATATCTTGATATCGAGAGTCTTTTTTCAAGTTTTAGTTGAATCCAAATGTAAGATGCATATGTTAAGCCGGGAGCCCCGTCAGTGCCTCGATCCCCGATTCAGTCCGAGTGGACAATCGTCCTATTTACTGTCCCATTTAGATTTTTTATTTTTTTTCATCAGATAGACCTGCTTTGTTGCACAGTTACCCGATTAGTGCTATTTCTAAAATTTTCTCTTTAAATGACATTTCTCCTGCACCACTTCGTTGGGCTTCTTTAAAATGAGTAAACAATCTCAAACTATATAACTGGACCAAAAATAATGTCACTTTGAAGTTCTTTTATTGCTGCAAACCAAGTGATAAAAAATAATATTTGACTATCATACATTTTTATGGTGAATTAAATTTTAATTAAAAAAAAAGAGAGACTCAAAATAAATTTCATCTTTTTGTTGTAATTTTTCATAATTTGAATTCATTCTTCATTCAAGATGCAAATCAATCATATGACGCGAAGTGTAGAATATCGTTACAAATTAATTAGTTGGAAGCATTTGATATGGCCAAATTGATTAGTCATTGAAGCTTTTTCGATAATAAATCAAAAATGAAAAATAAAATCAAGTAGCTATATTGCGAAATCTGTAAAGAATGCAACTCCAACTTAGGTAGCTAATCACAACAACAAAAATGTCAAATTAGCCAAACCTACCATTGCTACCCCACAATCGTTGCTATATTACACAAATAATATAATCGACAAACATGTCCTAAACACCAACAAATACTTCAAACTTGTCCAATTCAATAGCCTGTGGGAAACACGCAATTGCCAAATTCTGCAAGATAAAAAAACAAGCAAATATTCAGTAAAACCCACTAATTCTTAACATCAATCATCCATTATTTTATCGATTAATTTCCAAATTAAGTAGCACATAAATATAATTGTGAAATAATTTAATGTATTTAATTAAAAAATAGAAGGAAAGGATTGAATACTCACTAGGAGATTGAGTGACTAGGTAGGCCGCACCACCAAAATCACAAGAACCGCTTTTTCTAGCATTCTTTTGATAATAACTATTGAACGCGTATGATGCATGGGCATCGAGTGAATTAGGATTATAACAATTCGCACCCTCTTGAATTGGACGGCAATCAGCACCGCCTTCGCCACAAGCATAATCGAGTGCATCCTGTAATTTCTTCTTCCCGGCATCGCCATTGGCCACGCACCATGTCTGTGCCGCCTTACTGGCTGAAACCTCCCCACTTGGCGGTGCCGCCGCAGCTGGAACTTGATTCTTGCTTCCATTTTTCATCGCGGGCTGATGATTCTTTAAACCTTCCAGTGTAAGTGGTATGTCGTACACTTTCTTCTCGTTCGGGTAGAAAAGTCCGTAATTTCTTTCAGAAGTGGGCCCCGTCTTCTGGTTTTCATTGAAGAGGGCAAATAAATAGACGTTAAGAGGCTGGTTGGGCCTCAACGGGGTCCCCTTGCCGGTGAGCACTCTGCGGACAAGGTTACCGTTATACGCCGCCGCATTGGCTGGAGTTGAGCCAACCTCATTTTCATCTCCAGATGAAGGCCACCCAGTTTCAGATATCACCATTTTCAAATCTTTAAATCCCAATGCGTTCATGGCTGCAAAAACGGCGTCGACTTGGGCCTCGAACAGGCTTTTATACACAAGCCCGTTCTTCGGGTCGGTTACGCCTTTGTTATCCCTGAACATAGCGTAGTCTAGAGAAATGGTGTCTGTATTCGCTATGTAAGCGAAAAATGGATACGCATTGACCATGAGATAAGAATCCGTTTGTTTGAGAAAACTCAACATGGGCTTGACTACGGGTTCAATAAGCTCGGATTTGAATGATCCGGATGAAGAAGGGTAGGAAGATTGAAGTGCGCTTAATGCAACAGGGGAGCAGACTTTGATTTTCGAAGCGACGTCGTACTTTGAGAGAGATGCATAAACATTTTTCATGGCGGGTACGAGGAAAGTTGTGGTGTTTTTTGGGTCTACAAAGACTTCGTTACCAACGGCAATGGCGTCAATCAGAGTTTTGGGGTAGTAAGGGATTATGTTGGTCTGGACCCACTTGTCAGTGAAGGATAAGCTACCTGCGGCGGAGGAGAGTTGTTCATTAGGGAGCGCCACCGTGACGGAGATGCCAGAGCCAGAAAGGGCAGAGAGAACGGTGGAATCAGTGTCGTAAAGCTTCACTTTGGTTAGACCTTGCGCTTTGAGGAGTTGCACCACCTGCGGTGGCGATGGGAGGTTGTTAGCCACGCGGCCGTAGTTTATTCCAATTGTGCCGGAGTCACCTAGTGTCATTTGTGCCGTCGATAAAACAAAAATAAAAGTGAAAAAAAGGTGAGAAAAATGAGCCGAAAATGCCATGCTCTGAATCTTGAAAAAACAGAGCAAAAAATTGGAGAAATTGAGGAAGAAGTTGTAAGCAGTATTCGATTGTGTTTCCATGTCTCAACATAGGCTTATATAGGAAAATAGATGCTGGTGAAAACAGATGTGAAAAGGGGAAGTGGGGTAAGTGGAGTTAGGAAAAATGGTAATGTTAGTGGGGGTGTGTGGGTGAGTGGGTATGTGCGTGGGTAAAGGGGTTCTCTTAAATATTTTTACTAAGCATGTAATTAAGATAATTTATCATGGCTAAAGGGGTGGACCGCATTACGATGAGACATTTTACGAATTTTTGGGATTAATGTTATTATTTTTTTACCATTTTGAACGTTGGAGTTGGCATTTGCGTTTATTAGTAATGATAAGATTAGTCTTAATCAGAGAAGTAGGCCAGTGTACGGATCACTGGTGTAACGGGCATAAGATTCATCCTGTGATTTCCAACTTTCAGCTCTGTCGATTGATCTTATCTCTCTGCACTTTTTATCTAAACTAGAACGTTATATTTCGACTAGATAATCAATATTTTAGAAGTGTTCTTAATTGAGATTTTGATGAATTTTAATTTTTTTTATTAATTGATGTATTTCTGATTTCATTAAAATTTAGATGTCCTCAACTGAAATTTTAATAAATTATAATGAAATCGTTTAAATTCTATGGAGATTTATAAGTATTTCGTTAATAAGGATATTTTAAAAGATTTGGATGAATTTCAAATTTCAAATTAAATATAAAAAACTCTTTTGAAATTATCTCATTTTTAATGAGGTTATTATGAACTTCGTGGAATCTATTTAAATCCCTGAAATTCATTAAAATTTATAATATTTCAAAATCTATCAAAATCTCATTTGTGGAAATTTAATCTCATTCTTTAAATTTTTTTTAAACTAAGTTTTAATTATACATATTTTCTATAAAATAATTGTACCCATAAATTTATAATTTTTCATATTTTTTAATCACGGATTTCCAATAAATCACTATTATGAAATATATTAATCCGAAAAATGAGGCTCAAACAGATCCTTAGTGCATGTTTGAACTCTATTTTTTAGAATAATTTTTTGTAAAAAATAGGAAAAAGACATTAAAAGGAACTAATTCTTTTATGTCCTAATTTATTGCTAGTCGGACCCAAATCACTACTATGAGAATCAATGACCGAATGTTTCTATTTTTAATCGTTGTTAATGAGACTTTTCTCGTATTCATGTCCTAAATTCACCAATTGCTAAAGGCATTTTTTAATGGGGGATCCAAGTATTGAAGAGCATAATATTTCATTCTCAATGGTTAAAATCACATAAAATTAGGGTGCGTTTGATTACAAGTAGGAAAATTACATAGAAAGAAAATGAATTCCAAGAAATTGAATTACCTAGAAATTGTTTTCATGGAAATTGTAAATTATTGTGTTTGATTGTATAAATTTTTCACGTGGAAAATGTTGAAGTAAAAGTATTTTTTGATATTCGTTTGACTTTGTTTTACGTGAAAATTGTCAATTTCAGGGATATCCTCTTTTACAATTATTCCTAAAATTTGTTCCCATTGCCAACAATTAAAAAAAATAAAAAAAGCAAAAAAAAAAAGAAAAAAAAAGGTGGAAAACCAAAAACCACCTATCCCCTAGGAAAAAAAAGGTGGAAAATCACGCTTTAAGGTGTTGTACCTAGAAATTCATGGAAAATCAATTCCCTGGAAAATTTTGTCAATCAAACAGGCCAAAAGTGGAAGTTAGAATTCGAATTCCAAATTCCATGGAAAATTTCGTGCAATCAACCGGGCAACAAACATATTTCTCGAAAAAATTTTATAGGAATATTCATTGCAGTAAATTGACTTGTGGCCCTTTTAATTTTTCGTGACATATATACATTGCAATGACATTATGGTTACAATTGTTGTGTTGCAATTTCGTATTTTTTTACATCAAACAAAAAGTGTCACGATTTTGTTAATGGGATAAATGGCCGAAAGTCGTCGCAAAACACATTCTATGACTCATATAGCGTTGTCATACCTTCAACAAAAATATTGTCATCAATAAATTACTTTTGCAACAAAATCTAAATTTTTGCGACAAATTTTTTGGTCACAATTTTTATTTATTTATTTATTTTTTTGTAGTGAATTTAATATTACATAAAGATCCAGCAGACAACAAAATTACATTAGACATAATTCTATAAAAAATAAATGGAGTAGTATTTAGGTGGTTGGGGCATGTATTGATGTATAGACCCAAAGAAACTCTCACTTAAGAAATGTGATTTAGAGACCAAATTAATATGGCATTATATGCAGCAGATGTAGAAGAAAGTCACTAGATTAACGGAATGGCAGAACCCTAATTCATAGTAAATAAAGCTTAGTGCTAGGTTTTTTTTTTTTTTTTTTTTTTTTTTTATTACGAGGTGTCCCAACTTGCACCAGACTAAATCCTCGTCCCTGAACCTCCGGCCCCTCAGCTGCTCAGGGAGGTAAATCGCAGGTTGTGCCCTTGTTGATTCCCAAGTTCCCACATGACTTTTACTCCTTCCCCAAAGGGACCCTCCTCCATGGTTATTACATCACCAAACTGCTCCAACCCTTCCTCTGGTTATTACATCACTTGGCTGCTCCAATCAGGAATCGAACTCCCCACACTTGGTTCCAGAGCCCCTCAATGTGATTGTTCCGCCAACTTGGATGTGCCCTGGGGGCAGATGATACTTTCTTCTTAGATGTATTTAACCAGGCAATTGGGAATATGGGACCATTATGGACTATTTTAGCTGCTTCCCCATTTATTTATTTTTTTTTTTCAATTTTTTCGTCAGAAAGTCAAAAAAAGCAACACTTGTACATGATTTTTTTTTTTCTTCATTTAACCACTGACTGAATAACTCACCTCTTTATCTGAATCATTAATCGAATCATCTGAATACTACCGTAAATGAATATCTAAACCCAACTACAATGAGGTCGGCAGGATTTCTGGGTGCTAAATGGGACAATTCGGAAGCAAGGCGGCGAAGCTGTCGTTGAATTGTAGGACTAATTTATGGGCTTATGAATTATGATTATCGAAAGAAATTATGAAGATTTAAATACATATATGCAATTTTGTGACTCCACTCCCACAGTTAACGTGTTGAATATAAAGAATAACGTAACCGTTATTGATTAATTTTAAATTTTAATCATGAAATTGTAACGTTTTGTTACAATGATTTAAAGTTTCAACGTAGTCATTATATTAGTAATTTAATATATACGTTCGTGATCTAAAATATTTTTTTCGAGTTTCTTCAGAAACACGTCCTTGCATACTTATAAAAGATACATTTTTATGTACAATTAAACATGCTCTTAAAATAAAAGATTCATATTACCGAATAAGAGGTTTTCTAACTCATTTATTCTTGTTCTTTTCCCTCATGTTTTCAATAAAGAGAACTAACCCGACTCACAAAATATGTTAAAAAATAAATGAATAAATTCTATAGTAAAATCACTTGTGAATTCCCATGCTGCAGAAGAAGAATTATCACAAAAATCATTTTGTTCGCACTGAAATATTAAGAAAGAACAACATACGTAAGTCTGCATTCATCAATAATCTAAATATATTATCTGAAAATTCCATACAATTTCCCTCTATTTTAATATCAAGAATCCGTCACTACTATGATGCCTAAATCAAATACTTTGTATCAAAGAATTCCCGAAGCAAATTACACATTTCATTGATCAAAGAAGACAAATTTGACAAAACCTCAATCCTACCTATTTATTTTGAACTGAAAAAAAAAATCCAATTTTATGAACTGGAGAGCATTGTAATGCAGAGTTAAAATTAAAAGAATCTAGATCGAAATCAGAAAATTAAAATTCAGAAACTAAAAGAATCTAATGTAAAATGTAAGTAGCAACAATTGAATTTGGAAATGTACCCTAAAATTTACTGATTATTCTTGATGTGCTTCTATTTCATGTTGATTTTGTAGAAATTGGGTTGTCGTTCTTCGTGAAGCCCAAGTTGAAATGTCCAACCTATGACCCGGTTTAATGGCCCAAAAGACAGAAGAATCTGGAAGCTGAAATTGAATTAAAACAAAACGCGTTTTTCTATTGTGAAATAACAACTTTCACCGGATTTCGACATGTGGTGACCGCTGGACCATTAGATCAAACAATTAGCTTCTCCCATATAAAAGAAGCTGAAAAGTCTAGGGTTTGGGGCTTTTTCATTTTTTATGCACAGCTTCTTTTGAGTTTAAAAATTCTCTTTGTAATTTTTAGTTCTCTCTTCTTAGATCTTGTCGATCTTTTGTTGTTGGTTGAGAGAAAGTGTGATCTAACGAACTCTTGAGTGAGTTCATCGTGTTGTTGAGGGGATTCTTGTTGTTGCTGTGGCTGGAACTGTGTGTTCCATTTGTAACTCGAAGTACTGCTGTATTTTAGGCCGGTGATTTTAGTGGATTCGAGCTTATTCCTTCGTGGATGCTCAACGGGGACTAGGCGATCTAACCAATCGCTGAACCTCGGGGCTACGGCCGAAAAATCGTTTGTGTTCTTTACCGTTTCGTTCAGATCTACAAATCTTGATTTTAGCTTTGCGATTTTTCGATGTTTTCTAAACGTTCCTAGGTACCTACAGTGGTATCAGAGCTTGGAAATATTTTTTTGTTGTTTTTAGTCCCCTTTAGTCGAGGGTCTGAAACTCGAGTCACCGGTCGAAAGGAAAACGACAGGTCTTGAAATATTTGCCAATATTTTTATTTTTTTCTTTTCTCCCTCGAGTAATACTGAAATTTTACTTGGCACTTTTGAGTGTGCCTCTTTCAACTCTGCAGTATTAGTATGGGTGTCGAATTTTTTGAAAGAAACCGAAGCTTCTTGCTTGGTTTTGGAGTTCTCTTAACTTTGGCTGGTACTGTTTTAAAAATTAGATAGAAATTCTTCGTACTGTAGGTGTTGATCTCCTGCAGTGTTGGTGTTGATCTTCTTTTACACAATAAACGAAGCCTATTGTGTATTCTATAAATTTTGCAGTGTAGCGATAACTTTTGAGTATATTGTGAGCTGTAGGCTAACCTGTTTTCATGGTAAAATTCACAGACGTTTCTTGTTTGTGTTGTGATACTTGCAGTCTGCAGACATTGCATTTGTGAATAATTAGACGTTTTTTGAGTATAGTTGGTACATTTAGTTCTTGGGAGTATTGTTTTGGTAATAAAATCGTTTTTCAAAACTAGGGTTTCACTGAACCTCCTCTAACTCTACCTCTGTCTAGGGTTCCCTGAGAGAATCCTAGAAACTTTGGGGATTAGGGCTTCGGTTCAAGAAACTTGTAATTTCTAAAACTTTTTTTTTTTGAAAATTTTCACTGTGTGTGGATAATAAAACCAAAAATTATATTTCCATAGTTAAATTGTTGTACATTCTATGTGAATTGTACTAATACTCAAATTGATCTTCTCAGGTGTTGAACTGCTTGAGAATAATTGCTTCAAAGGTACATACATTACACTTTCTATTTTTGGTAGTTTACTGTGTGTAAGTTTATGTGATTGAATTCCATTGCATGCTTAGTGATCTGTACATTGAGTGGGTCTTAATCTGTGTAATATACTTCTGTACACATCACACCTAAGCACAATCTATACATAATCTGAAATTGGAATAATAAGACAGTGATCTTTGTGACATACTGTTGACTGAATTACTATTATGATATATCTGTTTTTATCATACTTGTGAACAATTTTACACTATTGCACACCATGAACTCTAAGGTAGATGTCCAAATTTTGGATGGCAAAGGAGACTTTAGTCTCTGGCGTAAGAAAATAAAAGCACTCATGTTACAGTTAAAATTTGCTAAGGCCATTGATGAATCTTGGCCAGAAATCTTATCTGAAGCTAGGAAAATTGAACAAGATGAATTGGCCTAGAGCACCTTGTTTCTATACTTATCTGATACTGTGATTAGGAAAGTAGGAGAAACTAAAACTGTTGTAGAATTGTGGATTGCCTTAGAAAAGCACTACCTCACTAAGATTGTACCAAATAAATGTTTTCTTTGGAGACGATTCTTTAGTTTTAAGTTTGGTCCTAATCTTGAAACGAGAGATAATATGGATAGATTTAATAGGATTACACAAGACTTAGCAAACTGTGATGAGAAAATTTCTGATGAACAGAAGGTAGTTGGCCTGCTTAATGCTCTAGGAGATAAATATAAAGACATAAGAAATGCTCTAGAGTATGTAGGAGTGATCTCACTGTTGAAATAATTCACAGTTCTCTTCTGAATAAAGAACTTGAATTAAAACCTAAACACAAAAAAGTGTTCCATGTTGAGGGTGTGTCATCAAATCAAAAACCACATGTTAAAGGAGTAAGTAACTCCAGTCATTCCAATTTTAACAAGAATAAAAATTTTAACAAAAGGTAATGAAATAACACCAAAGGAAAAGGCAAGAAACCAATTAAAGGAAAAATGAACAGTAACAGTGTGGAAAAACATGCCACTTTATTAAAGATTGTTTTAAAAAGGCAAATGACTAAAAGAATGGGTCTAACACTGAAAATACTTCTTTAGTAGTTACTGCTAATTATAAAGAAGCAGGAGCAAATATTAGAGTTGCCTATGTGTCTCTATCAGAAAATACTGATCAGGACTGGTCCTGGATTAATGTTTTTCTTTTCATATGACACCCAATATTGGCTGCATTTCAGACTTTTGTAGTCTGGATGGAAGATTTGTAAAACTTGGGAATGATGAGTCATGCTGAGTGAAGGGAATTGGAAATGTGCTGTTGAAATTTAAAAATGGTCATCACATATTGTTAAAACATACAAGATATATACCAGCACTTAGAAGAAATCTCATATCCGTAGGAGTTCTTGATGATAAAAATTACTAAATTGGTATTAGAAATGGTTTCACAAATAAAACAAGAAATCAAGAATTTCTCGTCAGTTCACCCAAGCTCAATGGAATTTATGTAATAGGTGTTGAAATAATTTCACCTAAAAATTCTGTGAATTCTATCACACATCCCGATAAATTAGAATTATGGCATAAAAGACTTGGGCATTTAAGTGAAAAAGGTTTAAAAACTCTATCATATCAAGGGGCATTTGGGAAGTATAGTGTTCAAAAATTGACTTTTTGTGAACACTGTATCATGGGAAAACAAGTCAGACTGCCTTTTAAGGTAGGGCTGCACAAATCTCAAGATGTCCTTGAATACATATATTCTGATTTATGGGGACCTACACCTGTTCCTATTGTATCTGGTTATAGATATTATCTTCTTACAACTGATGACTATTCAAGGAAAACATGGATTTTCTTATTAAAATCTAAATCTGATACCTTTGCAATTTTCAAAGAATGGAATGTATTGATTGAAAATAAGACTGGTAAAAAGATAAAAATTTTAAGAATTGACAATGTGCTTGAATTTTGCAATACTAAATTTGATCAATATTACAGTAAACAAGGGATAATGAGACATAAAACTGTGAGCTATACCCCACAACAAAATCGGGTTGTTGAGAGGTTAAATAGAACAATTCTTGAAAGGACCAGATGTATGTTAACCAGTTCTGGCCTTCAAAAATTTTATGGAGTTAGGCTGTAAAAACAGCTTGTTATCTTATCAATAGATGTCCTTCCAGCTCTCTAAATAACAGAATTCCTGAACAAATCTGGTCTGGTTCAATGCTAGATTATTCTCACCTAAGAACCTTTGGATGTGCAACTTATGCACATCATACTGAGTCAAAATTGGACCCTAGATTATTGAATGGTGTGTTCTTAGGATATGGAGAAGGTGTTAAAGGCTATAGATTGTGGTTAAGAAATGTGAGGGGTTATAAGGTGATAATAAGTAGATCTGTTATCTTTAATGAAGATGACTTTCCTTGTCTTAGTAACAAATCCGATGAAAATTGGGAAATGATGACTTTATTATCACATAAATTAATTTTGATAGCCAGAATATTGATGAACAGGCTCAGTTTGAGGTGGAACCATATCAAATAGAACCACGGAATGTCTCTGATGTTGAAATATTAGAAGATGAACAGCATCTGGAGCCTGCACATGACCTGCAGGGCTACCAGCTTGCTGAGACACAGAAAGAAGGCAAATAAAACCTCCTTCCATGTATCAGTATGCTGATTTTGCATCTGATTAATCTGAATCTGATCTGTTTGACATAGAACCTGCCTCTTATGAAGAAACTATTTCTTCCAAAGAATCCCCTAAGTGGATTGGTGCGATGGAAGATGAAATGAATTCACTCTTTAAAAATGAAACCTGGACTTTAGTTGAAAAACCAAAAGATTGTAAATTGATTGACTGTAAATGGGTTTATAAGATTAAAGAGGGTGAGACTAAGGCTAGTGATAAAAGGTTTAAAGTAAGACTTGTAGCTAAAGGCTTTAATCAAAGAGAGGGGACAGATAACACTGAAATCTTTTCACCGGTTGTTAAATATACATCCATTAGAGTCATACTTGCTATAGTGACACAATTTGACTTGAGTTAGAACAACTCGATGTGAAAACTACCTTCTTGTATGGTTCTTTAGATGAAACCATACATATGACTCAACCAAGAGGGTTTGAAGTGGTAGGAAAGGGAAACTTAGTGTGTCTCTTAAAGAAATCATTGTATGGCCTAAAACAGGCCCCTAGGCAGTGGTATAAAAGATTTGACTCTTTTATACAAGGTTTGAACTTCAAGAAATCAGAATATGATCCGTATTTCTATTATAAGAAAGAAGGTGAATCCGATTTTTTCTATCTGCTTTTGTATGTCAATGATATGCTCCTTGCTGGTCATAATTCTGTTGCATTTAACTCAATTAAAGAAAATTTGAAATCTAAATTTAAAATGAAAGATTTAGGACCAGCTAGAAAGATTTTGGACATGGAAATTGTTCAAGAAATTATTTGTTCCGATTTAAAATCCACCACAAGTGTACGGTTCGTTAACAAATAGTAAAATGGACTATGAGTCCAAATATCGATCCCACGAGGATTGAATTAGTTCAAATTAACCTATTATGACCTTAACCGAAATACGAAAATCAAATTGATGTTTTGTACTTTAACTAGAAAAATGTAAACTTTGATGCAAGTATGAATGAAAAGTTATACTAAATGCAAAATAACTTGGATGCAATTTAACTCGAGTTTATGGAATTAATAAATATACTAACGCACTAGGATCACGAATCCCCAAGCAATACCTGTTCAATTTTCAATCATGCAAATTTGACACGCAATTCCACAAAAGATGAATCAATATTCCTATTTTAATTTAGCAATCTCTCTCGAGCAATGCCAAACCTATCCCAATATATGATTCGACTATATTTCTCTGACGAATACTAACATACCGAAATGCATTTAAATTCATGAATATCCAATGATTCACACAAGGCATAGAGGTATATTTCTATCCCCTATCGGACCCTATAATAATTTATACTATGTTGAACCTATTTTCCTTCTTTCGAATGCATAAAACATGCCACCACAATTATATAATTACGTGCACAATAATCATATGAAAATTAAAACGTAATAAATCAATCAAATTCGGAACTTGCGTTTAAATACGTCAAAAATCCAAATCAACAATCAAACGTAGTATTACAAGGTTCATCGATCTCCTAGCAATGATAAATTTAGCCTAACATGCTAAAAAGAAAAAGACATAAAAATATTTGAAGAAACGTCATCACCCGAATCAATCTTCACTTGGCGCGATATTGTTCTCTTGTTCTATCCTTGTTTCTCCTTCAAAATCTCTCAAAAACTTGTAAAAACGGCGTCCCTTACGTTTTGGTCGAGTTTTTGTTTTTATAGGATCCTAAAAATATTGTTTCCATAAGAGTTTTGACGGAAAAAGGAAACAGCGGTTTCACCCTAGAAATACTCTATGCGGTCGCATAGAGTAAATTTTTTGTGGCCTTTTATTTGCAGTATGCCTCTATGCGACCGCATAGAGGGTAACACTATGCGGTGTGTGACCAACTATGAAATACGTTCATTTTGGTCCTTCTACTTGAATCTTTCACTTCTTGACATCTTTTCTTCATTCTTTCCATTCCATCATTCTAAGATATCATCAATTGGTAATTGGTTTAATCAATTTCTCAATTTGTTCATCGGGTCAACTTTTGGATAATTGCACTTTGATCCTTGAACTTTCACTTTGCGTCATTTTAGTCCTTTTTCGCATTTTTTTCTCCTGAATTTCACCATATTCATCGTTATTCCCTACAATTCACAAATGTAATGAGATTAAGTCACAATTCAATCATTTTGCTCCTTATTCATTCATGTTTGTAATCTAAATAAGTGTACAAAAACACACTTATCAAACCCCCCAAGTTTGAACTATTGTTTGTTCTCAAACAAGATAGTGACTCAATTCTGAACAAACATTACTTAATACCCTATTGTGGCTCAGGATTGGACTAAGTATTTGATTTTATAAAAATTTATCAGTGCAAACATGACATCAACCTTTACCTCTTAAATGCAAATTGACGTGTGTATGTGAATTCATGCCAACATATTAGGTTCGTGATGAATTTGAGTCCCGACCCCAAGTGGTCAAATATATCCTGACTCGCTCAAGAGATACACAACCCCCAAACTTATTCTTTTCACTTAAGTACCCCAGGGTTATGTTTTAAGATTAGGAATTTATATAGCGGTAGTCCTTACCCTCTCATAGTTCGGATTAGTCTTACTATCACAAGTTTACATTTCAAGAAGTGAAGGCTCTCTTAAGTTTGATTGCTTCGACACTCAAGATTAAACTAGATTACTTGTTTCGCCTTAGAGGTATAGTCTCTTCAATCAAATGTCTAAGGGTCTTTCATCATGTTATTGTCTCTCTTTTATTTTTCTCACCTTTCTTTAATTTATGATTTATTGTCATCTTTTCATTTTCTTTCTATATAATCCACGTAACGAGTTTTAGGCCGGTGATTCCCAAACTAGTTGGCTTTAGGGTATCAGGTTTTAAACCCTTGCAGGCTTATTCACTCGAGTTATAAAGGCTCGATAAGATGACTTTTTATTAACTTCTTTCCCTCTTGCTTTCTATATGACCCATGTATCGAGTTTTGGGCCGGTGACTCCCAGGCCAATTGGCTTAAGGGCACCAGAATTTGAAATATCCTTACAAGCTTACTTGCTCGAGTCATAAAGGCATGAAAAGAAATTTTTCACTCTCACATACTAAATTTGTGCCCTTTGTTATTTTTCTAGACATTTAGCTTCCAAAACCAACCCCCAATTTAAGATTTTCACCTACTTTTCATCGCACTGGTCTAGGCAATCCACACAATAAATTTCATGCACGGAGCCCCCCTTCATCTCAATGCTTTCCTATAATAGCTCAACTATCACTAAACTGTTTTAAGATAGTTTATGGGTTAATTTAGAAGAGGGTTATCATTCTTTTCCTATGTTATGCCCAAATCCAATCATTCTCCTAATATGTCAAGCATGAATAGCGTGCATAGATAATGTCAAGTATTGCATCAACAAGTATCAGTTAGTCTAATTAACACCAGATCCAAAGTTTTTGCAGTTTAAACTAGTCCAATAATATCATCATAGCTAACAAGGTTATCAAGCCCACCCAAGTATGCATAAAGAGAATTTAAAATAACTGAATAAAATGCAATTTTTTTTCTCGGCACTCGTCATGCATACATTATGCAGTAATGGAAAACAGTGGAAAATAGATAATGATGAACATAGATAGATATTTAAAATTATGTCACCCTTTCCGAACTTAGTTAATACATTGTCCTCAATGTAAAATTAACAAAAGATTAAAGACATAATTTTAAGGACAAAATGAAGACGAGAAATCAAATGGGGAAAACAGTACTCCCCTGATCAAAATGGTGGCTGTGATGGAAAGTTGGGCTTGACATCATCATCTCCAGGAGGGGAGGGAAGGCGGGATAAAATCTCTCTCAACATAACCAACTGCTGGGTCTGCTCCACCTGCATGGCCTGAACCCTCGTCTCCAAACTCCCTAGACGACCCAAGTCTCGTTGACCCGTCACTGTATACCATCCATCCTACCAACGTACATGCCCAATCGCTTGTCAAAGGTACTCATTTGTCGACGTGCCGCGAGGGACTCACTACTGGCAGTGGAAGTGAAGTTTCGTGCAAATGCCATATCCATCTGCACCTACTGGACGGTGGTACTCAGTGCACCAAAGGAGTGCTGAAGCTGCTGCATGTCTCGGTTGTGTCCAGTCATAGTGGCAAACATCTGCCTCAATAACTGGGTGTCCAAGTCAGCAGGTGGTGGCAGAGCTTGTGGTATTTCAAGGTCTTTAGCTGCTTGCCCTTCTTCAGCCTGTTGCTGTCGTCGGCGCTCGTTTTCCAACTTCTGTTGATATTTAATTCTGGCTCGGTCCTGGGTCTCGAGTGTGAGGCGCTTGATAAATGGACTTGGTTTCTCCGGTGTGTCCCCAGGCTGAACTTATATTCCTGCCACTCTACAAACCCCACTTATCAAGCTCGGGAAAATCGGTGAGGTGTGCCTGTCACCCCATGCGCCTGTAACATGTATCTGATTGTAAATGTAAGTGACCAAGTCAATCTTGTTGCCCCGAACTAAGTGATAGATGAAACCCGCCTTCTGATTTGTGAATGTCATCCTATGGGAGATGGGCTCGATGTTGTGGCAGATGTACAACCACAGGATGGCTATAGAAGAAGTGAGGTCAATTTGATAACAATCAGTAGTAGGGAGCGGCCAAGCATTTTCACGTCCCAATAAAACTTCTGCAACTTCAACCTAGTTGAAATCATGCAGGACTGGGACTACATTAGTCCAGGTAAGCTGATAATATTCATGTATTACCTCAGGTGAAAACATGATCCATTTGCCCCAAACCCATGTTTGATGTAGATGGTCGGATCCAGGTGTGTCTATTTCAGCATTGAAATTTGCATAGAATTCCCGTGCCAAATTTTCATAGATGAGGTGTGGTCTTTTAACCACTTTCTCCCACCCACAGTTGTGGACTAAATAAACCAATTCAAAATTTGGGAAATCATCAAACTTAATTGGTCTCTTGGGAATGAGTGCCCATTCACGGACAACATTGGCATAATGGGCTGCTTGGTCTGAAGATAGAAAACGCCGGACACCCCTTTCGGGTTTCCTAGTCCGGGCTGTGCCAGATGTGGAATCAACTTTCTCCTTTCCTTTTGATGTTCGCTTTGGAGGCATCCTGCAAAGGTATTTAAATAACAGTCATTAAACTGCATTTTGAAAAAAACGATAGGAGGAATGAGATTAGCGAGACAAATGTTTCACAAATCCCCCAAACTTGCTTCAACATGGATATAGAACACCTTGGTGTGCACTTATCAAAATATGACATATAAGGTAGTGTAAATAGAATGCCAAGGTGAAAAACTGGAAATTTAAACCGAAACAAGCACATTTGAAAAATTGGACCCATGACCGAGTGCACATGTTCGGCCCCGAACATCATCGAAAAATACCGAAATTTCCCTGGGAAATCTCCGGGCATATGAAAGTATTCCATGAGATCTACCATATATTCAAATTTCAAAGCAGATGGACTTCGTTTTGTATGCCATATAATGGTGTAAAGTAGGGGACGTAGGGTGTCGTGACATGCCGTGACCTAGCCATGTGCCTACGCGTTGCAAAATGGATGTGATGTGATACATGGCCTTTCAAGTGGTCGTGAATGTGATTACATGAAAATGTTAAGAAACAAGCTCAAGAACGTCTAAGGAATGCAAAATAACAATATACACACAAACGGAGCTCCAAACAACCAAATTGTGTCAAGTGACTCGTGATTAAGTGTGCGCTTTCGCCCCCAGACATCATCAAGAAAACTTGAATTTTTCCCGAGCAACCTCCAGGCATATGAAAGTATGTAGTGTGGAGTGACACATATTCAAATTTCATGTGCATTGGGCGTCGTATGGGTACTGAACGCAGGGGACGAAGTGGGTGCGGTGAAATAACGTGAGCCTAACACATGTGCCTAAATGTGTGTGGTTGGTAAGTGAGTGTTTCGAGCTCAATTTCTATGGCATTTGGTCACCACGTATATGGGAATATGTATAATCAAATTGTCTAATGCGGAATTGCGCAAAATGTACTACAAATTTCATGAAGGCAATTCATCGAACATTTAGCATGCAAGATTTATAAACCCTACAAAATACCAAATTGATAATGTTCCACCAATCCACAACACAATCCAAGGTTAACATACACAAAACCAACGACTACCATTGCCCATTCTCCACAATCAAGTTCAAAAAGCCTTGTCTCGTAACGAACCAAATTAGAGAAAAAAGAATGCAAAGAAGAAGGAAGAAAAAAAAAACATACCTTGAATTCGCACGGGATGTGTGGAGTGTTGATTATGGTGTCAATGGGGTGGGGAGTCGAGTGAAATGTGGAGTGTTGATTTGTGTGGGAATTTGGTGTGTGAAATGTGTGAGGCAAATAGGGAAAAATGGGAGAGAGTGGCTCGGTCATGGTTTTAGCCTACTATGCGGCTGCATAGTACAAAACTATGCGGTCGCATAGTATAAAAAATAGCCCCCATTTTGTGTTCGGTAGGTGTCTATGCGGTCGCATAGACTTAAAGTCTATGCGATCGCATAGACCAATATATATATTTTTTAATCTAGAAATGTGAGAACCATACTCCCAAACACCCAAAATCATGTCAAAGTCACCGACCATGTGTGTAATGTCTAGGAAATTAAGGGGATGATAATTCGATCCAATTAACATGCATGTACGACCGATGACCTAGAAAAATGCAAATGTGAAAATGAAATAATTATGAAAATAATATGAAAAGTAAGCTAATAGAAGGACACCGTGGGTTGCCTCCCACTCAGCGCTAGATTATAGTTGATAGCTCGACTTTACCGTATTGCGTCATTCTAGTGGTCTAAGATGAATGGTAGACTTTTCTTTTGAAAAATCGCCGCCCCATTAGTGCTTCAAATGCTGTCATTGACTTTGAATGTCCCCTTGTTGTCATGAGTGATCTCAACTGCCGTATGTGGAAAAACCTGTGTAATAGTAGATGGACGAGACCACCTCGATCGCAGCTTTCCTGGAAACAGCTTAAGCCTAGAGTTGTAGAGTAGCACTTTCTGCCCCACCGTAAATTCACGCCTTTGAATGTGCATATCATGCCATTTCTTAGTGCGCTCTTTGTAGAGTCTTGAATTCTTGTAGGCTTTCATTCTGAGCTCGTTCAGCTCATTAAATTGTAGTAGACGTTTTTCACCCGCAGCCTTCAAATCCAAATTCAATTTCTTCATTGCCAAGTAAGCATGATGTTCTATCTCAAGAGGTAAGTGGCATGCCTTCCCGAAAACCAGTCGATATGGTGACATTTCTATAGGGGTCTTGAATGCAGTCCTATAGGCCCACAAGGCGTCGTCCAGTTTCTTAGACCAATCTTTTCGTGACGAGCTTACTATGACTTCGAGTATTCGCTTCAATTGCCTATTAGACACTTCGACCTGTCCGTTGGTTTGGGGATGATATGCAGTGGCTACACGATATTTAACGCCATATTTAGTCAACAATTGTTCAAAATGGCGATTGCAGAAATGTTTGCCCTCGTCACTGGTTATAGCCATCGGTGTTCCAAAGCGGGTAAAAATATGTTTCTTTAAAAACTCAATCACCACCTTCCCATCGTTGGTAGGCAATGCAATTGCCTCTACCCACTTCGATATGTAATCCACAGCCACTAATATGTACTGATTAGAGAAGGATGGGGGGAATGGCCCTATGAAGTCGATCTCCAGACGTCGAATAGTTCCACCTCTAAGATACTGTTCAAAGGTATTTCATTTTTTCTGGATATATTAACGGTGCGTTGACATCAGTCACACCTTTTCACAAATTCAAAAGCATCCTTAAACAGAGTAGGCTAGTAAAAACCTGATTGCAGGATCTTTGCCGCTATTTTTGAAGCACCAAAATGCCCTGCATATATAGATGAATGACAATATTCTAATATCAAAGGCACTTCTTCCTCAGGTATGCAGCGACGAACAATTTGATCAGCCCCCTGCCTGTATAGAATGGGATCCTCCCAAAAATAATATTTCAATTCAGCGAAAAATTTCTTCTTCTAATGACTTGAGTAATTTAGCGGCATGATAGACCTGGCTAAGTAGTTAACTATGTCCGCATACCAGGGTGTTTTCCCCACACCAAAAATCTGTTCATCTGGGAAGATTTCGTTGATTTCCACTGTCTCTGTCTGTTCTGTGGCCTCGAGTCGAGATAAGTAGTCTGCCACCACGTTTTCACTGCCCTTCTTATCCCTAATTTCCAAGTCAAACTCTTGAAACAACAATATCCAACGAATGAGACGTGGCTTTGCATCCTTCTTTTCCATTAACTACTTAATAGCAGCGTGATCTATGTAAATTATGACCTTTGACCCCACAAGGTATGATCAAAATTTGTCAAAGGCGTAGACTACGGCAATGAGCTCTTTTTCTGTAGTGGCATAATTTAGTTGAGCGTCGTTCAAGGTCTTACTTACATAGTAGAACACGTGAAATATCTTATTTCTTTGTTGTCCCAATATGGCCCCAACAGCAGAATCACTGGTGTCGCACATTAATTCAAATGGCAAGTTCCAATCCGGTGCGATGATCAGGGTGCTGAAATCAACTTCTCTTTCAGGGTGTTGAAAGTGAGCAAACACTCATCCGTGAACTCAAATGTGGATTCCTTCATCAACAAACAGCACAATGGTTTAGTAATCTTTGAGAAATCCTTGATGAACCTTCTGTAGAACCCGGCATGCCCGAGGAAACTACGAACACCTTTCACTGATGTAGGTGGTGGTAATTTCTCGATCACCTGAATCTTTGCTTTGTTCACTTCAATACCCTTTGCTGAGATTCTATGTCCTAGCACGATGCCTTCCTGTACCATAAAGTGACATTTCTCCCAATTCAATACCAAGTTAGTCTCTGTACACTGTTGTAGCACAAGACTCAAATGCTCCAAACACTCATCAAATGAAGACCCAAACATTGAGAAGTCGTCCATGAATACCTCAATGAATTTCTCAATCATATCTGAGAAGATGCCATCATGCAGCGCTGAAAAGTGGCAGGAGCGTTGCATAAACCAAATGGCATCGTAGGGACAGGTGAAAGTTGTCTTCTCCTGATCATCAGGTGCTACTGGAATCTGATTATACCCGGAGTACCCATCCAGAAAATAGTAATGCGAGTGCCCCGTTAGTCTCTCCAACATCTGATCAATGAAGGTAGTGGAAAGTGATCCTTTCGAGTAGTAGCATTTAGTTTGCGGTAATCGATGCAAACTCTCCATCCAGTCACAGTTCGTGTAGGAATCAACTCATTTTTCTCGTTTTCTATCACTGTGATACCCCATTTCTTGGGAGTAACCTGTACTGCACTGATCCATGAGCTATCTGATATTGGATAGATGATGCCTACATCGAGTAACTTCAATACCTCAGCCCTAACTACTTCATTCATGTGTGGATTCAATCTCCGCTGACCATCAATGCTTGGCTTGAATTTTTCCTCCATGAGAATTTTATGCATGTACAGTGACGGGCTGATACCCTTGATATTTGCAATTGACCTTCCAATTGCTGTCTTATTCTCCCTTAGCACCTGAAGTAGTTTTTCTTCCTCCACTTTACTGACAGTATTTGAAATAATAATCGAAAGTGTAGAAGATTCTCCCAGGTAAGCATATCGAAGGTGTGGTGGCAATTACTTGAGTTCCAACTTGGGAGGTTGCTGAATAGATGTCATTGACTTTGTAGTCCTAACTCCCAGCTCTTCAAAGTGACGTTTCCGCATATATTGTGGATTAGTTTCCAGAAATCGTGCACATGTTTCAAGCTCACTTGAATCAGTGCGAGTGGATTGAGAATGTGAAATGCATGCCTCGTATGCATCGGAAGGATGATGTAGCCAAAATGTATCTTGAATTATTCTGTCAATTACATCGATCTGGAAACAGCTGTCTGACTCAGTAGGAAATTTCATTTCCTTGAACACGTTGAAAGAGATTTGCTCTTCGCCAAGCCTTAATATAAGCTACCGCTTTTGAACATCGACAATCGCTCTTCCAGTAGCTAAGAAAGGTCGCCCCAATATGAGTGGAACATCTTTATCCTCCTCCATGTCTAAGATAAGAAAATCGACTGGAAATATGAACTTCTCCACTTTTACCAACATGTCTTCAATGATCTCTCTTGGATGTATAAGGGATCGATCTGCTAACTGCAAGGTGACTGTTGTGGTTTTAGCTTTTCATAAGCCGAGTTTCCTGAAAACAGAGAGAGGCATTAGATTAATACTTGCACCTAAATCACACAACGCTTTATCAAAATGACAATTTCCAATAGTGCAAGGTACAATAAAACTCCCTGGATCCTTTAGTTTTGGAGGCAGCTTTTTCTAGATTCTGACACTGCATTCCTCAGTTAGCATCATTGTTTCGTTTTCTTCTATCTTTCGTTTGTTGGAGAGGATATCCTTTAAAAATTTTGCATAACTTGGCATCTGAACAAGTGCTTCAGCAAATGGGATGTTAATGTGTAGTTTCTTGAAGACTTCAAGAAATTTACTATATTGCTGATCCAATTTGTGCTTTTTCAACCTCTGCGGGAATAGAATAGATGGTTCATGAGGGTTGATAGGATTGGTAACTGTACCCCGTGATGTATTGGAACTCTTCTTGACAACATCCCCTGTTGTTTGTTCAGTCTGTTCCACAATCTCGTCATCCGAGGTTGGTGCTGATTCCTTGCTGGCTACTGGTCTTTTTACATGTATCTTCGGTAGTTATACTCCACTTCTGGTTGTTATAGCCTTTGCATGCTCCTTAGGGTTGATTTCAGTGTTGCTGGGTTAGTTCCCTGATGCTCTACCCGTCATGGAGATTGCCATCTGTCCCATTTGTGTCTCCAAATTTTTTATTGCTGCACTTTGGTCTTGAAGAGTTACATCTGTCTTTCGCATAAACTGGTTGTTGGCTTCTATATACTGATTGGTTGCTGCCATAAACTTCTCGAACATCTCTTCCAATGGTGGCTTTTTATCCTGCTGCTGATATTGACCTTGTGGTTTGTTTTGATTCTGATTACTCAACGAGAAGTTTGGGTGTTTTCTCCAGCCCTGATTGAAGGTTTTCGAATGTGGGTTGTTCTGTTGGCGTTGACCCCATTGCACAAAATCTGCATGTTCGACCCCCTGTGCGAGAATTGGACAATTAACAGTGTTGTGGTCTACTCCACATTCTTCACAGCTAGGCTTCTTGACTTGTTTCGCAGTGGCGGTCTGTGAAATGCTCTCAACCTTATGGAACAGAGAGACTGACTTTGCAGACAATGCTGAGTAAGTATCTACTTCATAAACCCCCGATGTTCTCTTCTGAAACCACTCGATCTGTAGACCACATGACTGAAGTTGTAGCCATTCTCTCAAACAACTCCCATACCCCATCAATTGTTCTTGTGGAGATAGACCCGTCAGATGATGAATCTACCATGCTCTTGAAGGATGGAAGTAGTCCAGTGTAGAAAAATCGAATTTGTGTCTTCTTGTCAAAGCCATGTTGAGGACACTTCCTTAACATATTTTTGAAACGATTCCATACTTTTTCAAATGATTCGGACTCAAATTGGTTGAATATAGAGATATCATGCCGCATTTTGGCTACCTTAGCTGGCAAGAAGAACTTGGTGCAGAATTTGTGGGCTAACTTGTTCCAAGTGGTGATACTTGCGACGGAAAGCAAATCCAGCCATTCAAGTGCCTTTTCCCGCAAGGTGTGTGGAAACAACCGCAGTCTTATAGCATCGTCTGAGATACCCTCATACCTAAAGTGTTGGCACATATCTAGAAATCGGGATATATGTGTATGTGGGTTCTCACTAGCCATCACGTGGTATTGATGCCCATTCTGAAATAGTTGAATCACTTTTGTTTTCCGCTGGAAGTTCTGTTGCCCAAATGGAGGATACACAATGCTAGATTGACTTTGGACCACCAACGGTGCCATGAAGTCCCCAAGTACTATATTCCCGTCATCTTCAACTGTCATGCCTTCGTTGAGTGGAATTACCGGTCGATTTTGATCGTTAGCCATTTATTGTGCCACTCTTGTTTCTCTTTGCCTGTGACGGAATGTGCGTTCGATCTCTGGATCTATGAGAACCAAGTCTTGATCAGGTGCTCCTTGTATACAAGCCCTGAGGTAGCAAAATCAACACAAAATTAAATTGAAATAAATAACAAACTAAACCTAGTAAGCTAACTACTACTAATGTAGATAAGTTCGAATTAGTGTCACAAAAGATAAAATTAAAACTAATTTTCAATCCTCGACAACGGCGCCAAAAAATTGTTCACGAAATTATTTGTTCCGATTTAAAATCCACCGCAAGTGTACGGTTTGTTAACAAGTAGTAAAATGGACTATGAGTCCAAGTATCGATCCCACGAGGATTGAATTAGTTCAAATTAACCTATTATAACCTTAATCGAAACACGAAAATCAAATTGATGTTTTGTACTTTAACTAGAAAAAATGTAAACTTTAATGCAAGTATGAATGAAAAGTTATACTAAATGTAAAATAACTTGGATGCAATTTAACTCGAGTTTATGGAATTAATAAATATACTAACGCACTAGGATCACGAATCCCCAAGCAATCCCCGTTCAATTTTCAATCATGCAAATTTGACACACAATTCTACAAAAGATGAATCAATATTCCTATTTTAATTTAGCAATCTCTCTCGAGCAATGCTAAACCTATCCCAATATATGATTCGACTATACGAATACTAACATACCTAAATGCATTTAAATTCATGAATATCCAATGATTCACACAAGGCATAGAGGTATATTTCTATCCTCTATCAGACCCTATGATGATTTATATTATGTCGAACCTATTTTCCTTCTTTCGAATGCATAAAACAGGCCACCACAATTATATAATTACGTGCACAATAATCATATGAAAATTAAAACGTAATAAATCAATCAAATCTGGAACTTGCGTTTAAATACGTCAAAATTCCAAATCAACAATCAAACGCAGTATTACAAGGTTCATCGATCTCCTAGCAATGACAAATTTAGCCTAACATGCTAAAAAGAAAAAAACATAAAAATATTTGAAGAAACGTCATCACCTGAATCAATCTTCAACCCAATCTTCACTTGGCGCGATGTTGTTCTCTTGTTCTATCCTTGTTTCTCCTTCAAAATCTCTCAAAAACTTGTAAAAATGACGTCCCTTGCATTCTGGTCGAGTTTTTGTTTTTATAGGACCCTAAAAATATTGTTTCCATAAGAATTTCTGTGAAAACAGGAAACAGCAGTTTCGCCCTGGAAATACTCTATGCGATCGCATAGAGTAAATTTTTTGTGGCCTTTTATTTGCGGTATGCATTTATGCGACCGCATAGAGGGTAGCACTACCAATTATGAAATACGTTCATTTTGGTCCTTCTACTTGAATCTTTCACTTCTTGATTTGTTCATCGGGTCAACTTTTGGATAATTGCACTTTGGTCCCTGAACTTTCACTTTGCGTCATTTTTGTCCTTTTTTGCGTCTTTTCTCTTGAATTTCACCATATTCATCATTGTTCCCTACAATTTACAAATGTAATGAGATTAAGTCACAATTTAATCGTTTTGCTCCTTATTCAGTCATGTTTGTAATCTAAATAAGTGTGCAAAAACACACTTATCAGAAATAAAAAGAGAGAAAATAAATGGAAAGTTTTTTCTAACACAAAAATCTTATGTTGATAAGGTTGTAAAAAGGTTTTCCCTTCATGAATCTAAGCCTGTTAGCTTGCCTTTATTTGCTGGTATGAAATTATCTGTTGATCAATCGCCTAAAACTGAAGATAAACATAAAAGAATGATGAATGTTCCATATTCTAATGTTGTTGGATCTGTAATGTATGTTGTGGTGTGCTCTAGACCTGATATTGCTTATGCTGCGAATGTGTTAAGTAGATTTATAAGTAACACAGGTGAAATACATTGGCAATGCATGAAAAATCTGATTAAATATTCGAAAGGAACCAATAACTTAGGTTTAACGTTCAAAACTAATAAAAATGGACTACACTTAAGGGTTATGTAAATTCAAATTTTGCTGGTAATCTGGACAATGGGAAGTCTACAACTGCATATTTTTATGTTATAAATGATGCATGCATTAGCTGGAAATCCCATCTTAAAAAATTGGTTGCATTGTCTTCAATCGAGGCTGAATACATTGCTGCAACTGAAGCAGTTAAAGAGGGTTTATGGTTAAAGGGTTTACTTAGTGAATTAGGACTTATAGAAAATCAGGTGGAGGTGTGTTTAGACAACCAAAGTACAATTTTTCTGAGTAAAAATCCTATTTTGCATGTTAGATCCAAGCATATAGATGTAAAGTTTCATTTTATTAGAGATATCATTGATAGGGGTGATATTAAATTGATCAAAATACCTACTAAGGTAAATACACCAGATGCCGGAACCAAGGTAATCCCTATTAGTAAGTTTGTTGATTCTTTAAGATTAATTAATCTTGAAGAAGACTGATTTTTATTGTTTTGGTTTTACAGGTAATAAGAGCAAATGAAATGGAAATAAGTTTTGAATCCACAAAAGAGCAGGCACAAAAGACCGCAAAGGTGGAGAATGTAGAAATTGGGTTGTTGTTCTTTGTGAAGGCCAAATTGAAATGTCCAACCCATGACCCGGTTTAATGGCCCAGAAGACAGAAGAATCTGGAAGCTGAAATTGAATTAAAACAAAACGCGTTTTTCTGTTGTGAAATAACAACTTTCACCGGATTTCGACATGTGGCGACTGCTGGACCATTAGATCAAACAATTAGCTTTTCCCATATAAAAGAAGCTGAAATGTCTAGGATTTGGGGCTTTTTCATTTTTTACACACAGCTTCTTTTGAGTTTAGAAATTCTCTCTGTAATTTTTAGTTCTCTCTTCTTAGATCTTGTCGATCTTCTATTGTTGGTTGAGAGAAAGTGTGATCTAATGAACTCTTGTGTGAGTTCATCGTGTTGTTGAGGGGATTTTTGTTGTTGCTATGGCTGGAACTGTGTGTTCTGTTTGTAACTCGAAGTACTGCTGTATTTTAGGCTGGTGATTTTAGTGGTTTCGAGCTTATTCCTTCATGGATGCTCAACGGGGACTAGGCAATCTAACCAATCGCTGAACCTCGGGGCTTCGGCCGAAAAATCGTTTGCATTCTTTACTGTTTCGTTCGGATCTACAAATCTTGATTTTAGCTTTGCGATTTTTCGATCTTTTCTAAACGTTCCTAGGTACCTACAGATTTGATTGTTGAGTGCCCTCAGTCCCTTGAATTTGATCGTAAGCAATAAGTGAGTTCAACTAGACAAATTACAAAATGTGAAAGAATATATTCGTGCAATATCACGAAAATTCCTATCTAATATTCAATTGACTGTCGAGCGCACTGTTGGGAATCTACTTATACATGCACAGCGAAAAATTAAAATTATTTCGATTCCCATCGAGAATCCCTTTGTGTTTAGATAGAAATCGTGATTAAGATTGTACCTTTGAAGAATTTTGCAAACTTTTTGCTTTTCTTTTCGTTCCAACAATCTTGATTCGCCACCCACAGTTGTCCAATTGTCCAACCTCCAAAGGTGATCCACACAGAGAATAAAATTGCAGCTACCAGAGTTTTCTCCTCTTGAGCTAACAAGAATAATTATGAGAAAAATCATATGGAATGAAAACCCTAGCCATGTATTTATATAAGCCCAAACGAGCCTGACCCAGTCCTGTCCAATATTTAATTAATCCATTTAATTAAATCCGGTTCGTGAATTTCGGGCCTATAAATAACCAATCCAATTAATTAATTTATCTAATGATTGTTAAATTAATTAATTGACAAATTTGCAATCTTCCAATTCTCTTTTATGTGCGACCCATCAGGTTCCAAATCACGATACCTAACGACATGAAATATTATTTTGATTTAATCAAAATCGATAAATTAAAACACCATTTTAATTTATCATCAATTCACACTTGTCGCCCCAGATTGACATCTAGCAATGTGTCGGGACAATACATGTAACGAAAAATGTCACGTGGTATGACAAAACAAAACTCGTTCGTTTACCGTGAAACTATAATTCCTTCGTCAATATGATCCGATCAATTACGAGATATGGAAGCGTGTCAGTCTCGATTAACGATCATATCTTTCACCCCACTATTAAGTCAATATAAGTCGAAAACTCCTTTTCGATTTATAAGTACACCTTGGCCAAGGATTTCATCATCGACTTAATTGAATGAAACGCAGATCATAATCTCCTACTAACTAAGAGTGACGAATCCTTTATTAATCAATCACAACCTTCATGCGATTCTTGACGTACCCGAACGATGTCGTATTAGCGGCCCTTTGTAGAGCAACATCCAACACTGCCAAAGTATGACTGTCCTCATATAAGGTACCATGACGACCTCAAGTTAAAGGATCAATTCCACTACCGAACGTTAGAGATTAACCACTGACACTCAAATAGTTATCAATGTGGAATCTCTCGGGGGGTCTCCAATATTTTGTTCTATAACAAAACATCCACATGTTCATTTAAGTGTCACCACACTTTAACTTATGAGATCAGCTACTTACTTCATAAGTAAGAAATGACACACGTGATGGTCTATCTGTAATAACGATATTCGTATCTCGGCATTACTTACGATCACGAACGATTTAAGATTCAATCAGATGTGATTTGTATCTCACAATCACAACTCCTTGTGATTAACAAATTACGAAGATTTGAATCTACGGACTCTATTATTTATTTGATTATTTATTAATTAAATAATAGATTTGCCATTAAATTGCATTAATTATATATTAAAAATATTTATGTCAAAAGTCGATTGGATTTAGGGCATAATACTTACACGCACTTGGTCCATTAGAATTTGACCGTGAACACTAAGAAAAATCCTAATTAGAAGTTAATGTAGAGAATTTCAGCGTATAAAATGAAGATAACTACAACGAAGTGATATTGGACCAATTTTTTCCACGTCATCAACCTTTTCTCCTATTCTCCAGCGCACTAACTTGTGACATATTCTTTAGATGACGAAGGTCAAATTAGGAAAAACATTTAATCCTAATGGGATGCTTCTCCACTATAAAATTTTAAATATAATTTTGTCATTTTTCCTAAGTTGGACCAGTTTTTTCAGGAAACTTCGTTGTCTTCACAACAACGCACTAGTAACATGTATATTTGTATAGTTGATGGAGAATTAGAAAACGTACTTCATCCTCTAGAATGCATCTCCCGTGTAAACTCTATTTAAATTATAGTATACAATATGTTTTTATTAAAAACACATAAACATAGTAAAGATTTTCGAGAGGCTCAATCTAATCTTGACAGAAATGTGCAAGATAACAACTTATTCTGTCTCAACACAATAATCAACTCATTAAATAACAAATTAATTAAAGTCTCATCAACGTATATTGAACTTTTATGACAGGCTACGAAGAAAGTTTTTACTATTTTTTTTTTTTTTTGCCCTTTTAGAATCGGATAAACCGTTTTTAGATGAATGTTCAAATCGATTTTTAAAATATTAATATTTACATAATTTTATCCGCTAAAATTGGTTTTAACATTTAATCATTTGAAAAAGAAAATTTATTTTATATATAATAATATGCATGTCTAATGTATGTTTTGGAAAGAGGGAAAATTGCATTTTACCTTGTCGACTAGTCTTTGGGACCACCAAGGCAATTATAGTTTGACTATTGTGTTAGAACTTTGCTACATGAATATAATGGGCTACATCTGAGGCTACATAATGGACACGCGGCACCTCGACATTGATCGAGGCGCCTGCCGCACCTAGGGCCCATAGGCGCCTCGCCAACCGCGAGACGCTGAGTGTCCATTATGTAGTCCTTTTGTAGTCTATTATGGTCATCTAGTATTTTGCATTGTGTTAATGTATGTTTCAAAGAGAAGGAATATTGTGTTAAATAATCTGTACGAGGCGTTAAGTGTCCATTATGTAGCCCCTTTTGTAGCCCATTATGATCCTCTAGCATTTTCTATTGTCTTAATGTATGTTTCAAAGAGAAGGAATATTGTATTAAATAATCTGTGACCATTGAGTCATCTTAATTCAACAAATGACCTTTCACTTTTTTCGAGGCAACATCCGTGCCCAATGTATGTTGCGGAAAGAAGGTAAATTGCATTAAATCCTACCTAATAATCTTTATGATTTCTGAACAATTGTAGTCCGATCATTAATCTTTTACCTTTTTTGATACAATATTCGGGTCTAATTAATTTATAATATATTAAATATCACATTAATTGAAAATTATTTTTAGACGATTTTAATCATATTTATTTGTTTTCGATATGCAATAAATACTACAAAATCATTATCATGTATGAATTATGTGTTATTAATTTTCAATTAATTAATATTCACATTAATCTAGATTCAATAGTATTAATTTGATAATTTTGATCTACTTGAATCTTATGATTGAATTTATTTTTATTCATGTATTCAGGAATTTTAATGGGTGTTTAAATTCATATATTATCAATTAATTTTTATGTACCAAATGTAGCATACAAGTGTTGCTCATTTGTAGTTTTCATTATCACAAAAAGTTTTAGGGCTTGTTTGGGAGTGATTTTTCCTTTTAAAAATTGATTTTTTGACCGTTATTTCATTAATACAGTCGTCATATTTGATTTCTTCTCTTATAGGTGAACCCCACTTTTCTCGTAACGATCAAAAAATCAATTCTCAAAATCACTCCCAAACATGCTCTAATCATAGAAAATTAAGTTTTGAACTATGTTCTTCTCTTAAATTTCTATTCTAAATTTTATTTTATTTTTAGATTGTTTGAGGCTTATGAAATCCTTCCAACAAATTGATATCAAACATGACTTTTACAACATTTATAAAATATTTTCAAATAACGTTCAATGCATTTTAATCTAACAAAGTTTCTAAAAGAGAGAAAATTACTTTAGGCCTCGTTGAATAATCTCTGGGACCTCAAAACCAACTGTGATTCGATTCTATCATTGACATTCTATCTTTCCGGACGCAAAATCAGTATCAATTTATATTCAATAATATAAGGCAAATTGCATAAAACCCGTCGTTATCCCATCCCAGTCGAACAATGTCCATGTCTCATTTCCGTCCGACGATCATTGGTAAACACATCTGTACCGTCCAATGCTACCCATAGAATGATCTTCACCGACTTTGCCCTTTCCATTATTAAAAATAAAAATAAAAATAAAATGTAGAAAATTCTAAAGCGAAGGTTATTTTACGGATAAGCATGATTGCTCTTTTTCTATTCGAATAGCATCCGAAGTGTCAACAAACAAATTCTGCAGCATTGGAACGAACAGCCGGAGAAACCAAATTGGAAGAATTAGAGATTGAAAATGTCCAGCGTGGGTCAAGAGGAAGATAAGAAACCGGCCGATTCTCCGGCGCACATTAATGTTAAAGTAAAAGGCCAGGTCGCACTTTTTTTCTGTTTTTATGCGTTTTTATTGTCCATGTTTATTTGGTTCTTATGTTTTGATTTTTTCTAGGATTTTAGATTAATGGTTATTTATTTATCTATTTTTAGGGTTTTATCACTTTATGTTGTGTTTATGCTGAATAACTGGTTTTAATCTATTTTTAGGGTTTAAATTTGTGTTTCTGCTCTACAGAATTTATTCATTCATAATTTCCTTTCCTATTAATAGTTTTCATTAGGCAGAAACTTAACTACAATAGGCAAGGGATGTCGAGAGGGGGAAAATATTATCTTTATTTTATTAATTATTTAAACAATTTTTTAAAAATTAATGGCAGCAACTTAATTTAAAAGTTTTTGTGTAACAATTTTAAAGGGGTGTGAAGGTGGAAAATGATTTTATGGAGTTTGAGGCATATGATAGAGAAATTCATAGAGAAGAAACACTAGAGGTATATAAGTAGTAGCAGAAAAATGAGAGAAAAAATTCTACCCTTATTTGAGCCACATTATTTTTATAAGAATACATTTTTGAATAGTGTATTGAATGAAAAATGTGTGGTTAAAAAATAAGGAAATTTTTTGAATTTACATGTAATATTATTTAAAATAACGTGTGATTGAAATGATGTTAAATCATTGTTTAAAAATATTTTTTGGAAGAATGTAGGTCAAAAAAGTTTTAATCATATATGTATTGGTTAACCCACAAGTCAATCTTACGCAAACATTTATGAAATTGTAATTTTTCATTAGTTGGATCAGGGTTGCAGTCCCCCCACAAATTGGAGGAGGATGAAATATCCCCATGCTTTTCATCAACCTATGTGTTGACCTCAAAAAATATACCTCCAGTGTGGCCAATAAATTCCAAGACCTCTCATGTCCAAGTAAGCCATATTGTTGCACATTAGGACAAATCGTTAGTCACACGTGCCCTTCTCTAGTAGGAGTGGAGTCGGTCACGTGCACTCCGACGGTCAAGTTAGTTTTGTGAAGATATATATGAGTGTGAGGGTTTTTGACGTGAGTCTCCAATATAAAAAAAGCGGTCAGTATTTTGAGTAAAGAATGCAAAGAGCGAAGTTATAGTATCAAAGTCTAAATTTGCATTACCTTTGGAATGACACCAAGTGTGAGCTTTTATAGTATAAAAGGGTGAGTAAGAGCCGTTGGATGAAGAGACACGTGGCCTCATTTTGGCGACTAGAGCCTCTTGTCATAGGTATCAATCGGTCAGATTTAGGCTCAAGTACATTTAATGTAATGACCATTTGCAGTCCTAGGCCTGACGTGTAAGACTAGACTTGACTTGACTTACTGATTGAGTTAAGTCGTCTATGCAGTGAGTTGTCATATCACCCATTTGTTACAAGATCTTGTATGAAGATTTTCCCTAAGACGCTTATACCTTCCTCTCTTCATTCATGAAAGCTTGGCTCCCCATTGGGATTCGGCCAATAGTGGTCGACCATGGGGGCTCATCCATTAGCAGGAGCGGACGCAGACATTTTATGTTAGGGGGTCACAATCAAACTTTTAAAAAAAGTGACAAATTTTTTTTATTATTTTATATGGGTTATAAACTATTATACTCTAATTTTTCATCTTTATTATTTTTACATATAAAAAATTTATATATAAAAAAAAATTTGATCATTTTTAGGATTTTTTTTATTATTGTTACTTTTTACTCTCAATCAATTATTATTTTAAAATAATCTAATAAATTTCCTAATAAATTTTTTTACGTCATTTGAAAAAAATTTAATTGATCGAGAGAAAAGGTAACAATAATAAAAAAAATCCTAAAAATAATTGAATTTTTTTGTATATAAATTTTTTCAAATATAAAAATAATTAAGATGAAAAAGTAGTATAACAATTTATAACCCCTATAAAGTAATTAAAATTTTATTAAGAATTTTTACGTACAAGAAAAATAAATTTGACGTCATACCACATATAAAATTTCCTAATAAAATGATGTAAATTATATTAAGAAATTTGTCGCGCAAAAATAATGAATATTAATAAAATAATTGATTTTTTTTTTCAAAAAAAAGAGTTATAAGTCTCTTTTTTTTATACAGGTTTGACGTACGTTTAATTATTTTTGATATTCATTTAAATCATTCGATATGTTTATGATATAGTTTTTGAAATGAGTTTCGAAATAATATAGAAGATTTATGGATACGGCTAGCGTATAATCGTTGAAGAATTTTTAATATTAGCTTGTTATCGAAATATTAGTTTGGAATAGCCTACTTTGACGCATCGTAGCATTTGTTATGATTGGCTATTTCGTACACCATTAACGATTTGAAATACTAAGCCATGGGTACTTCAAAGTAATATTAAGAGTATAATATTTCAACTTCGTTTAATATTTCATAGTAGGCCTGAAAACTAAGACAAAAAAAAAATAAAAAAATAAAAAAATAATAATAATAAAATAAAAACTGAAAAAACTGGAGGGTCAAGTGACCCTATGGGACCCCCCTTAGGTCCATCCCTGTCCATTGAGGCTCGGCCATGGGACCTCTACCAAATTACTACGTGTGTAAAATGATGTGGAGTGCGAGTCTAAGTTCTCTTGTTGTGCAACTGTCATTTGGCAATGCATTAGAGCCTCATTGGAAGAGGCGTAACACTATGTATCGTAAGATTTATCGATAAGCTAGCTTATTTTGAGTTTTGATGATGCTGATACTGTTTGATGCATAACTGTAAACTCGAAGAGTCTTGTGGTCCGTGTGTTCATCATTTGAGCTGTTTGGATTCATTTTGTGGTGATGCATAAGACATGCTATATTCGTGATGATCTCGACAAGTTTTGAATTGCTTTGATGAGTAATTTAGTTTTTTGTGAAGATTAGGATGAATATCTGTGTTCTCAGTTGTAGATTCGATTATATTTCCTTATATGAGTGCTGAAGGTGTATGTTTTTTCTTTTACAAGTGCTTAATATAGGAAGGGAATGAGGTTTTTTTTAGGATTAAGAAAACCTCACAATTAAAGAAGCTCATGGAAACTTACTGTGATCGTCAATCTGTGGATGTCAACGCAATTGCATTCTTATTTGATGGTCGTCGCCTCCGACCAGAGCAAACTCCAGACGAGGTCTTTTTTCTTTTCCTCTCCTGTCTCTTGCTTGCCCTATGATCTGGGAAATAATGACTCCTGAATTTTTTCTTTACAGCTCGAAATGGAGGATGGAGACGAGATTGATGCAATGCTGCACCAGACCGGAGGTGCTGCACAATTAGATTAGAATGAATGCTTTTGGTGTATGGGACTTGTAACAAAAGTTTCTGTTAATTTTGGGAAGGAACGCTTATGGGATAATAATGTGAAACTTCTAAGAAAATTATATGAATAAGCTTCAAAATTTGAGTACATTTTATTGCTTATATTTTGCTACTTTCATGTTTTACTCTGCCGTGTGCCTCTTCTAAAATTTACTTGAGATTTCTTGACCAGCTCTTGAGATCTCGAGTGGTGCTGCACAAACACCTCTCGAGTTATTCTTAAGCTCGACTAAGGTCTAAGAATGTGAAGCGGTAGTGCAGGCTATTTTCATGAGAATGTAATATGCTGCATTTTGACATCATGGGTTACTTAAGGCTAGAAAAAGAAGAAGATTATATACTAACGTCTCAGGAAGTGTAATTCGAACCATCCCACGGATGTAAAAGCATAGTAACATGAAGTAAAAAAATAACATGATAATATTTATTTGGATCTAATATTATTTGTAAGTTCTATATTTTAACGTGATGTCTCACAAGTCGTCATATTAGAATAATATACAAACTTCATCCCTGACCCTATTTGGCCTAGTCCAATACAGCGTTCCGAAAAAATGTGTTCTAAAACAAGTTAAACAACACAAAAAATTGTAAAAGTAACACCGAAATAGGCTGCTAATGTATTCAAATCTAGGTACTCGTTTGGTAGAGATTTTGATAATTGATTTTTTACCGTTAGATATAAAGTAGATCTTATTTGTGAAAGAAGAATTCAAAAATGATTGTTGAAATAGTGAAATAAAGGTAAAAAAATAGATTTTAACTGGCTTAAAAATTGTACCAAACAAGCACTAGTTTGGAGATTATGTGGATCTTTTTGTTATTGTCCAATTCTTGGAGGTTTCTGTTAAAAAAAAGTAAATTACATTTTTATTTCTATTTTGTAATTTTTTTTATTTAAATTAGTGAATGGTGAAATTGTCTTTTTACATGAAAAGTTGCGGTTGCTAAAAAAATTTGAGTAAATTACTAATATTTCAGAAAGACTGGGGACAAAAATTGCAAAAAAACCATAAATATCTTTAGAACTTTAACGAAAATTATCCCAAACATGTTCGAAAGTCCCTAGAATTTTTTTTAAGTAACTTTGTTTTTGTTTTAAAGCTCAGCCTCAAGAATAAATAAATCAAATAGGTATTATATCTGAATTTCTTTGTCTCCGTTCGTGGTATTGCAAGGCTAAACTGCAGCTTTGGAAAGATTAATCGCGAAATCAAAGGCAGATCGGAGAATGTCTAGCGCCGGTCAAGATGAAGACAAGAAGCCCGGCGATTCTTCGTCGCACATCAATGTCAAAGTCAAGGGCCAGGTCTGGATCTTTCTTAAACTTTTTCATTTTTTATGTTTTATCTTAGTTTGTTTAATTAACAACGCTTACGTGTTTGTCATAGTGTTTTTCTTTTTTTGATTGTGTTCTAGGGTTTTAGATTATCCATTTTAGGGTTTTGCGTTGTGTCTTTGTGGTACACTATTTATTTTTTGGGGATTTTTTGATTTATTGCTCAACTATAAAGAAATTAGTCTACTGAGGACAAATGATGATGTGGAAAAAGTAAAGAAGTTTTCGTTTTGAATTTCCATTTTTTGGTAAAACGCATACTGTAAAAGTTCATAAACCAAGATGCTGTTTCTCAAGCTTTTCTCATACTTTGGCATTTTGGGAAGACACCGAAGGTGAGAAATGAGTTTATGTTCTATGAAGCACATAGACTCCTACTAGGGTGGCGGCCACCCAAAATTCTAAATACACTCTTAAGCCATATTTGACACGCAATGTGGCGTGTTCTATTTTTTGAAAGATAGTCACTCATCTGGATTGAAAGATTTTTACCCACAAAACTCAAAACTAAAAGAAGAATATATGTTATTACAAATTAAAAAAGTACAAAATTAACGGCATGAGATATAAATGTTCAATTTTGAAGAGTTAAAGTTAATGCGTCCGTGTCCTACTTTTGTTGAAAATAATTTGTCCGCTTGTTCAGTTCGTGTGTCCATATTGTGCATCGTGTCTGTGGTTATTAGATAAAGTTCAATAAAGTTTGACATGCTTTATGTACATCGAGAAGAGATACTAGAAAACTTAAGAAAGTGGGGCAAAAAGACTAAGCCCATGTTTTGTATTACTAAAAATCAGATTTTTAGTATATTTTTGTAAAAGTTATGAAATGTCAAATGTGTGATGTAGGACTTTTCCCTCTCCAACTGGACTAGAATAAAGGAGGGCTGAAATCCAAACCAAATGTGGGTTAAATCATTTATGCGTTCCTTAACTTTCATTGAGTTGACCCTATTTTTCCATTGGCTATCAAATTATGATTTGTTTTGGTAACATGGGCGCATAACCATGAACTTGTCATGGTTGAGTTAAGTTCAAGTTCACTTTGTATTTTTTTTAAAGTTAGATGGAGGAAATTTGAGATATCTTACTCTCCAATGAAACTAATTTTCAAGTCATCAAGCACTGTTTCCTTATGTTTTGTCCTTTGATATCTCGATGCTGCTGTTACTGTTTGTCCAACAAACTTTTACTTGAATAGTTTCGTGGTTAGTGTTATTGTATTCAAGTTGTTCGAATTCCTTTTCTGGTGCTGGATACACCCTGCATTCTTAGTGATGATTTTACTACTATAAAGATGCTCTAAATTTTGCTAAAATAAGTCAATTAAATTTTTGTTAGATAGTCTTTTGATTATTGTATTTATTATTCAAGTTGTTTGAATTCTTTTTTCTGGTGCTGGATAAGTCTTGCATTCTTAGTGACGATCTTACAAGTTTAAACATATAGGTCATTTAGTTTTTCATGAGGAAATGAATATCTGTACTTTTAGCAGTAGACATGTTAATATTACTTTAAACACGTGCTCTTTATATAGGATGGGAATGAAGTCTTCTTTAGGATCAAGAAAGGCTCCCAACTGAAGAAGCTCATGACTACTTATTGTGATCGGCAATCAGTGGATTTGAACGCAATTGCATTTCTGTTTGATGGCCGCCGTCTCCGAGCAGAACAAACTCCTGACGAGGTCTTCTCTCCATTTCCTCATGTATCTTGCGCTCTATAATCTATGAAAGAAGGTTTAACTTCTGAATTTATTCTTTACAGCTGGAAATGGAGGATGGCGATGAGATTGATGCTATGCTTCACCAGACTGGAGGCTCTGCTGCTGTTCAGTTAGTTAGTTAGTTAGTGATGAATGTTAGGCCATGTTGAATTGTTATATTTAAGTTTCCCGAAGTTTCTGTTTTATCACTAGTCTGTTGGTCTTGAGGATCCTACTTTCTGTTGTTTCTGTGTGTCCGAACTTGTCATTAATGTTTTGTGTTGGCTTCAATAGATTATTGACAAATTTGAACAATGCTTAATCACCCAGCAAAGTTATGTCATCAGTGCTACATTCTACTAGGGTTGTCTTATGTTGTTAACCCCGATGGAACATTTTTGTAGGCTAGAACTCAATTAGTATTGTTGTATGAGACTCAAGGAATCCTTTTTGCGATTGAGAAGCCGTTCTTTGGAATGTTCGGGTGGTTTACTCTGGTGAGTTAAAGTTGTTGACGTCAACTACTCTCAATGTGCCATAGTGTTATTAAAAAAAATTAAAAAAAAAACACGTCAAATTGAATCAAAAGAGTGGTTTTGAAGCTGTTGGTTTGATTTCATGTGGTTTAGTTTTGGTAGTTAAAAATTGCTTGAAATGAAAGTCGAGTCGTTTATCTAATACTTGTTTCAATATAACAAGATCCTTCAATTTAAGTGTTGTACTGAAATTATGGATCAATATATTAATTTTTTAATTTTTTGAATTATGTTATTTTTATGTAGGTAAAACAGTGATTTGATAATTAAAAAATCATCCAAGTTGAACCATGTTTAGTAGAGCCACGGGAGTTATCCAGCATAAAGTTTAAATTTCTATTTATTTCGTAGACAATAAATTGGACAGCCAGGCTGATTAGGTGCTCTAATTTCGCATACCAAACTAATAATTAGTATTCTAATCTATTTGATTAAGATGAGATTTTCTGAATTTTTATGTTGTAATACCTATACTCGTATCCACCATCATGTTCGTGTGCCTTTTTTAACAATTTAGGGTTATTATACTTATGATGAGAGATGTGGTGAATTGGTAATCCATGTCATCATCAGATACTATACCGACGATAATCAGGTTTTATCGAGTTATGTCTAACTTACGCACCTTCAAGATTACTCATAAACAATGTTCAAGTATATGGTCCAACTTTTTTCCCATTAAAGACTGAGCTGAACCGCTAGCAATACAACGATAGGAGAACTCGGATCTAGTGCATAAAAAGTCAACACAAAACTGAGTTGCTAAATGTTAGCACAAGACGTTAAAAGCGGAGAGTTCGACAGTACCGTACTGCACACTATCCTAAGACTTTATGCTACTAAGAATTTAAGGTGTTGCTCCCAGTATTAAATTTGTTACTCCCCGTATGAAGTTACCTATTAGAAGCAATACGTGGAAGCTTCATTGACGTTATCAGAAAAATTAGCCCAAACATATAAAAAGACGAAGCAACGAGATTACGAAGACTACAGAAGCCGAAATCCTTGTTTTGGCCAAGGTGCCACTCAACCAGATACTTGTCGAAACCTTGACGAAGGGTTATGCCAAAGTCCTCATGTTCATGACCTGCCAAGGTTTTGAAAGACGAGGCTGAAGTTCTAAAAGATGAGAAGGCTGTTACATCTGTCAACCTGAAAGACAATGCTGAAGTTCTAAGAGAGGAGGAGGCTGCCACATTTGCCAACCTGACGAATATCTTTGTGAAAGACTCATTAGACGTCTACTTTATCTTATGTCAGGAATATTAGCCTGAAAATATAGGGCAGTTGATCGTTTGTTAATGTAATAAATACATGTATAAGAAGAATGTAATGTGTAGAAGAAAGAGGCAGGGGCACGTGGTTCAGATCCAACGGCTACCACGTCTTCCCCAAGCTCTATATATACCCTTCTCTTGGAAAAGAGAAAGAGAGAGATGTGTGGAACAAAAGAAACAACATATATGTAGAAAGAGAAAAGGGGGAGAAAAACCGAGAAAAAGAATAAGGAACGGGTACATTAATTTTTGGCACATTTTGGAGGAGAAAATAAATACTACTCCATACATTTCAAGCCATTGGATATCTTATTCGTTTCCTTCTCTTTCTATCCGCCTGTGACTGTTCCGAGTATGTTAGGTGAAATTATGTTTGCGCATCTTAAAGTTTTTCGATCACTTTAGTCAGCGTCCGAACTATTTAGTCGTACACCGAAGGCATATCCTTAGCGTTTAGTTTGATCGCCTAATTGAGCAAGCAATCTTAATGCACTGAAATTTTCCCACATGGACGCGTGTTGACCCGACATTTGTTGGCACCATTTTTGAGTGTCAACATAAGATGTCTAACAAACATGATAGTATGGTGCTTACAAGAATTGTAAGAGAAGTGACAACCTATTTATTTAATGGTTATGGCAAATGTCATGAAGATTTACTAAAGAAAATTACTCATTTATTATCTCATGCATCCAGAGTCATGGTAAAGTACTCAAATTCACACGCTTTACATGTATATAAAGGGAAGAGAGAGCCACACGAAATAAATATCACGAACAATGGGAGAGAAAATGAAATGTCTTCCACATTTGATAAATCTATTTTCCCTCTTCACTTGCCTTCCTTTATCTCAATCTTTCAACTATGGAGAAACTCTTTCCAAGAGCCCGCTGTGAATGGTTGCTCAAAACCAACAATAAAAATAAAAATAAATAAATAAATAAATAAAAATTGGTCCATGCGACTGCATGGCGCATGGCCATATGTTGAGACCAAATGGTCTCGGCATGGGTGAACCATGCAACCGCATGGTCGACCCTTTTTTGACCGTTGTAAATTTAAAATTGGTGACTTTTCACTTGATTTTTTGACACCATTTCGTACTTCTAGTCGATGGCTATATATAGGAGATCCATGTTTGAGGGAATGATGTTAGAAAAATATCTTGCAAACCATACTTTGTTTTAAAAACAATCAAATCCCTGTTTACATTCATATCTTCCGTGTTCTTCAAATTTTGGAGAATTTCACCTTGTGCTTTGGTGAAATTCTTTACAAGACTTGTTACAATCCTTCAAACCATCTGTCGGAATACCTTTAAGCATCTCGAAAATATTGGGGAAAGGGCAAATAACGTTTGAGGACAGCGATCCCGCGTTCAAACCTTCGAATTTGTTCTTGGCAATTTTCTGATTTCATTTCATCTTGTTGCCATACTTCTCTTATCGATTCTTCATCACTTCTATATTTCCAACAATTTCAAACATTATTTCTGTGATGGAACAAACTACACTAGATGGAAAGATAAATTGAAGTTTCTTCTCACTGCATTGAAGATCTTCTACATCCTAAATTCGAATCTTGCACCACTACCGGAACCAACGAATAGAGAAACCGAAGCAGTGAGAAATGAAAGACAAAAGCGTCAAGAAGATGAGTTAATATGCCGCGGTCACATTATCAACGCGCTATCGGGTCATTTGTATGACTTACATACAAATACAACTTCGACAAAGGAAACTTGGGATGCGTTCGAAAGTAAGTACAAGGCGGAAGAAGAAAGTACAAAGAAATTTTTAATTTCTAAGTACTTTGATTTTAAATTCTTAGAGAATATTCCTCTTCTTCTCCAAATATATGAAATGCAAGTAATTGTCAATAAGTTGAAGGCGGTAAAAATTGAAATACCGGAAACCTTTCAAGTGAGGATTACAATTGCCAAACTTCCTGGAACTCGAAAAGGATACCGAAAGAAAATAATGCATAGTTCTGAAGATTATTCTTTGGAACAATTGTAAAAATATCTTCGGATTGAGGAATAGTCGAGAATGCGTGATAAAAATGATTCTCATGAGGGCACTTCCAAAGCAAATGCTGTAGAAAAATTTGAACCAACAACAAAATCCAACAAAAGGAAGCCTTCCAGGAACCTTAATAAGTTCAAGAAAAAGACCAAAGACGGATGCTTTGTTTGTGGGAAAACTGAAAAATTACGCAAAAGATTGTAGACATCGGAAACACAACAACTCCGAGAGTAAAGTGAATTCCATCCAAGAAGACAAGATTGTGACCACCGTAAGTGAAATAAATGCAATTAAGGAAAAAGTTCCCAGCTGGTGGTATGATACTTGTGCCTTGGTGCATGTATCATATGACAAGTCTTTGTTTAAAACATACAATGAAGTAAATGGAGACCAAGAGATTCAAATGGGTAACGAGGTGTGGTCCAAAGTAATTAGAAAAGAAAGCATAGAAATTATCTTCACTTCAAGGAAAAATGTTACTCTCACAAATGTACTACATGTTTCAGAAATGAATAGGAACTTAGTAAGTGGAAATCTTTTGGAAAAATCGGGCATTAAAAGTGTCTTTGAGTCTAGTAAACTTGTATTATCACTTAACGGAAAATTTGTTGGAAAAGGACTATTCATGTGAAGGAATGGTCAAATTTTGTACTATTGACAATGAAATAAATAAAGTTGATTTTGCTTACATGAGTGATTTATTTTCTTTATAGCATGCTAGATTAGATCACATAGGTAAAGTACTATGAAACGCATGAGAAATTGTGACTTAATTTCATATGATGGAAATAATGCATTAAATGCAAAACATGTGTAGAATAAAAAATGATTAAAGAACCTTATCAAAGTATTAAGAGGATTTCTAGCATATTAGAATTAATTCATTCTGACATATATGAATTGAATGGCATGCTAACAAAAGGTGGAAACAGATACTTCATAATATTTATTGATGATTGCTCAAGATATATTTTTGTTTATTTGATGAAACATAAACATGAGGCATTTGATTTATTTAAGACTTATAATAATGAAATTGAAAATCACTTAAATAAGAAAATAAAGACCCTAAGAAGTGATGAGGTGGTGAGTAATTTTTTAGTAAATTTAATTTATATTATGAACAACATGACATAATTCACCAATGTTTTGCACCTAGGACACCCGAACAAAACGGTTTGGTTGAAAGAAAAAATAGAACCTTAGTGTAAATGATTAATGTCATGTTTATATATGCTAAGTTACCGTTTAATTTATGGGGTGAAGCTTTATTAAGTACATGTAGGATACTTGATAGGATTCCTTCTAAACATACAAATGTTTCTTCTTATGAATTGTGGAAATGAAGAAAATCGAACATTGGATACTTCAATGTGATTATTGAATCAAGTGATGTAGAGTTCTTTAAAGATTCGTTATCTTCGGATAATGAATTGAGTGATAATCTTGAAAATATCCCTAGCTCAAATGGAACACATGATGAAATGTCTTCCAAAGATATTGATGAATCTAGTGAACCACAAAAAAGCAAGAGAACTCGAGTTGAGTAATTTTTGGGACCGGATGAAATTGACTCTCAACTTATCTCTTTTTATTTAGTAGAGGGAAATAAGTTAAATGTTGTAAGACCAATTCATTTTGTTCTATAAGTAGAACTGACCCTAAAACGTATAAAGAAGCTATGGATTCTCGTAATAGCATTTTCTGGAAAGGTGGAATT
>NC_036255.1:10569767-10589165 GCF_002742605.1 Olea europaea var. sylvestris | reverse complement strand
GTCCCAGAAAAAGCCCATGCGGCCGCATGGGTATAACCCTTGCGGCCGAATGGTTATTACAGTTTTCTCGATCGAATAGCTTTCGGTATTTTGATCATAATTTTCTCTCCCAATGTCTGATTGAGGTGACTCAAGATCTGTTGGAAAGCTAACCTAAAGAGCTACAACTTGTTTCAGAAACCATCTTCAAATTCGATAATCTTCCATGACAAAAATGGGTCCCAATATGAGGCTGAAAATCGGTGCATAATTTTTTCGATTGAGAATTGATTTGTGTAGATGTTATGATCATATTTCACTTCATTTGACTTCTAATTGAACCCAATTGACTCTTATCATTCTTGAATCATCATTCCATCGGCCGTCTCGTCTATGAATTATTTGCAACTTGGTCGCTGAACTTTCACTTCTTCTCACTTCGGTCTTTTTTCATTTGTTTCTTCCAAATTTCACCGTTTTCATCAAAATGCAACCTAAATCAAAACATAAGAGTAATGAGTGCATTTTGACATAATATAATCATATGAATGCAATAATTAAGAGGGAAAAATATGGTATTTTACACTCTTATCAGGATCCTAGACATTTGATCACATTTCCAATCGTGATCCAAATGTTACACTCCACATCCCCGGTACAAACCACCAGATACCCCTAGACATCTATACTCCACCTTATCAAATGACACACAACACACTGTTAATGCATCCTAACCACTATACATGCAAGCAATTACACCAAGTAATCCTGTTGTCTCAAATTCATGCAAATGCATATATCAAACACATTGAAATATAGCAGAGAATTATGCAACAAAATTTAGGCAATCGAACTTATGCAGAAAGGATCACACACAGATGCATCCAATCGTGATCCAAATGTTACACTCCACATCCCCGGTACAAACCACCAGATACCCCTAGACATCTATACTCCACCTTATCAAAAGACACACAACACACTGTTAATGCATCCTAACCACTATAGATGCAAGCAATTACACCAAGTAATCCTGTTGTCTCAAATTCATGCAAATGCATATATCAAACACATTGAAATATAGCAGAGAATTATGCAACAAAATTTAGGCAATCGAACTTATGCAGAAAGGATCACACACAGATGCACATGCAGTATCTAGGTTTACTCTCAATAAATCTCACTAGGGTCATAACTCGACCCATAAACTAAATTCGCCTCACCTCTCATCTTACCCTTCAGCTTATCTTTCTTCTTGGGACAATCTTTAATAAAGTGTCCAGACTTATCACAACTGTAACACCTTCTACCACTAGACTTGTCCCGTCCCTCGCCCTTTTTCTTACTATCCTCATCACTCGAGTCACTACTTCAATCACTACCGTCTTGGGTTCTACCCAAATTCATTTGCTTAAACTTCATCCTATTCCTCATCATATGTAACTCGCCACTCTTCTTATCCTCTTTTTCAGCCTTAATCTCCATCTCCTTACTTCTAAACGAGTCTATGACAATCTCAGGTGTTAAAGTGTCCCTATCGTACTTAATTGCATTTTTAACTTCCCTATATGAATTAGAAATGGAATTAAGCATGATAATAACCTTATACGTTTCAGATACCTTTTCATCACAATTAACGATGTCTTGAACTAACTTGTTAAAGACATACAGATTGTCATCAAGATCCTTTGAAGGATATATTTTAAAGCTGAAAAATCATTCAAGCAAGTATAATTTATTAGGAGTAGACTTAAGCAAATATAAGTCTCCAATTTTTCTCAAAGTTGTTTTGTAGAATCCAATTTTTCTACTTTTCTCAAAACAGTCTCAGACAGGGGTAAAATAATTGAAGTGTATGCAAGTTCATCATACTCTTCTTTTTATGTTTCTGTTAAATTTGCTATCTATGACTTATGAAACTTTTTGTTGGACCAAAATACCCTTCATCTTTTGTTGCCAAATAGAAAAATCTCATTTCCCATTAAATATTCCAAATTCAAAATGTGAAAACATTTTTAAGAAAAACAGAACAACAAAAACACGGATAGATCACACAAAGTAATCTTAAGGTCGTAATATGCACCGTTCTAGATTCCCAGGGTTTTGTAAGATTCACGATCTTAGATCAAGGGAATGTTCGGATTGCTCAAGTCCAAGTGTTCTAATGGGATAATTAATGCAAATACGAAGGTATATAAACAAAAATTCAATTTTTTATTCAACAAGTCTCACATAGTAACTATATGACAGACAAAGCACAAAGTCAACAACCAACTTGCAATCAAAGTTCAACACTTCAAAATAGAGCAAATAATTTCTAAATTTTCTAGCACAAGCAATGGTTGCCAAGCAATGACAATCCCTAATCCTAATTATCACCCACATGATGATCTGCTAGTGTGATAATGTAAAAGTTTCAGCCAATTTACCAGAGCGGACCAACATGAGTCCGTAAATCATGAGACACACGAATTTAATACTTTAGAACCACCACTATTCGTCCTAAAGTCTCTGCAAACTGCAGCAACCAAAAAATCACGAGTCCCGAATGTCCGAAGAACAACGTTGTCTAGATTCTACTGCGTACCCTGAAATAGAAAACTGCATGTCACGCCAGTGGTCTCCGTTTCCCAAAACTCCCTCCGGATTGATCAGAAAATGCGAAAAACGAAGGCTGATTTTGACAATTTTTTCGATCTGATTTTTGGTTCGTTTCTGCCTATTTCTGGACGGTTTTTGGTATGTTTCATGAGCCAAAAACACCACCTTGAAGCTCTGATACCAAAGTTGCCGAAGCTCTCTTGAAAGATCTTCAAATCGATGATTTTCAAGCTCAGTCCAACGTACCTTTCTCTACTAACAACCAATCCAATCGACTCTAAACCACATCCAATTAATTCACCTCGATTTTTATTCAATCTTATCCACGTAAGACAAGAAAAGATGATAATTTATGGCCACAAAAGTTAAGAGAAGACACCACAAAGGTATACTACAAAGGAACCACCAATTGCACACGTTAAACAAATTTTTTGGACACTTCTAGATGTCTTTTTTCCACAAACAAAGGGGGCAACCAGGATTCCTTAATTTTTCTCTCAAAACCACACATTACAAGAAAGTGGCTAGGGTTATAGTCATATATATACTCTAGAGTTAGGTTTTAAGTTGGACCATTAAAAGGGTAAACGAGCCAAGATCCAAGTCGTCCAAGAAATAATATAGTTGGACCGAGTGTAACTCATGGACTTGGTTGTTAGACTTATTTCATTAATGAGTCTATGCTTATGAAATAATATTAACCCACGTTAATATTATAACTCGAGATTTATTGGGTATTAAAAATTCAACAGGTTGGTTATGGACCTAACTATCCTAAGAGCGTACACGCCATAGGGGTGCATCCTTAGAATCGTGCAAATATAGCAAAGGATTTGTTGGGTGCACACACAGATATGATAACTGGCATGGACGACGAAATCCAAACCCAAATGTGCTAGTTGGAGCACTGGTTGGGGGACCAGATGGTAAGGATGAGTTCAGGGATGACAGGCTACTACTGATAGTTTACTATTGATTCTTTCATTTGAATGTAAAAAAAATTTCATTTTTTGGTCGGTGAGGAGCAGGGCGGTGTTGCGACCAAACAGGGCGCTACATTCTACGTGTAAGAGAGAAGTTTTCTTGCATCATTCTTGAACCAGAATTATTTTTGTATGATAATTTAATGATGAATTACAGGACGTTGGAACTTCACCTAATCGAAATTAAGTTACAGATGAAAAAATAGAAAAACACAAACTCTAAGCTCGAAAACAGAGGTGCCATTTCAGCGAGAGCCACACATCTATTGATAGGAGATTCCTTTACTGAAAGTTTGGTAAATATCCACATGTCCACCAAATTTTGTGGGGCAAAGAAATTACCTGTGCAACACTTTGTTGTGGGATGACAAACATGACGAGTACTAAAGTTGAACAGGTTTCATGAGATTAAATCAAATTCACGAGCTATTGATGGTTCAATCTCTATGATTCTGGAATGAGTTAAAAATATCTGTTGTGTTTCTACTAGATTTCTACTAGAAGTGTTTCATTGCTAAATCATTTTTTTTTTCTCCTGCAAATAGGATAGTACACTGCATGAAGCAAAAGGTGCATTAATTATAAATACCTGAAATTTGAAAACACCGTTTAGCACTGAACTAGACATTCAAATCTAAAGAACTGGACCCAATGTTAAACGGTTCCCAACAAGAAGCACGGTGTACGATCTAAGGCTGCTTCTCGTTGAGAAATTGGAGAATAATTAGGAGCTTCTTGGTTAGAATAACCCCACCTACCATACTGGGCAAAAATGAAAACAAGATCATTTTAAACTCATTATAAACAAAAAATATATAAACTTGGATACCAAAGACTAAGTTCTGACTATCAACGAAAATTTGTTTATAATACAGAGCAGTAAATCTGTGTAGATCAACAATAGAAAAGAACAAAAAATGTATACCTTATGTTATCTGTGAAGAGAATGTTTGTCAAGGATTGCAGTCACTAACACTAATAAAACTGAAATCTTAACGATCCTGCTTAACGTGGCCAACCTGACGTTCCATAAGAGTCTAAGACAAACTTCTTGTACAAACTACACCTGATATAAACCTGGTGTTCAAGTAGCATGGATGATTTCAAACTATAAGAGTCTAAAGGCCATGAATTGAGTATACCTTGTCGCACTAAAAATTGTCGCTGGCTCTGGAATATTTCCAGACTCAGAACTTCAACATCAGATTAAAGATGAATGAGAGAGTTTTAGAGAGATGATTAACACATCTTAAGCTAGATTCATAAGAGAGCTCTTTAAATTTGTCTGCATGAGTTAGGAACAGGATCCAATTATCAAGCAAAGAGCTCAAACCCCAATTCTCATATGATTTGAGTTAGAATAATTCTATTTATACCGAAAGTTGTCCCCCCTCTCACAATACACCGAGCCCCGCGTGAGTATAAAAATCCCCAATGTGGCTCCCACCTTTGATTGTGAGTAGTAGGTAAAAAAAAAAATAAATAAATAAAAAATAAAATAAAATAAAATAAAATAATGTTCGCGTAACATTGTCCAGTTCGAGTTATATAGAAATGGATAGATAGACCTACCTACCATTTCTCCAGTAAAGAACACTTAGAGAGGATTTTTACGAAAATAATTCATATGGATAGTAATTTTCCATCCAACATGATAAAAGACGGGTAAACACATTCCTAATATGTCATCGTGTGAAATACGCCCACGCCATAAACAATAATACTACTGTTTCTCCAATATGGAAAATGCTTGGAATGAAATTTGCGTGCAATGCGTATAAATGCTACGTCATCACTTCTTTCTGTAGTAAAAGTTTCCATGATAGACAAAGAAATATAACTCTGTTAATGCCACACAGCTAATCAGGATTTTGGACTGTGAAACCATTGAAATTCTTCTACCAAAATGCTTAACTTCTAATAAAACCATTATCTACCTAATCATTTTTTTTTTAATTTGGTTCTTTCTCAAGACATAATACAAAAGGAAGAAATTTGTCTTGGATCCAGGCAGTACCAAGCATTTCTACGTCAAACACAAATTCTATGCTTTGAACATGTTAAATAAGTAAATCCAAAATATATGAAATACTACCTTTTGAGAAAATTAATATGCTTCAGCTTTCAGGCCACGTTTAAGATCCCCATGATTCAGAATTTCATGAATCTTTGTTTACAGAATTATAACCAAAAGGACGCTCATCGAAACAAAAATGAAGTACTCATAATTCAGGGATTAGCTGTTATGCAGAAGATTCTGGACCAGGGATCGGTTGATGATTGACTACCAATGGCGGACGTAGAGATCGGTGACTCGCTTCTTTCTGTTTCCTTGCATTGTACATTTCCTCCGTCTCAACAACAACCAACCTTTTCACCTACAATTAACATAAAGAAAAAGTCAGTCTAAACTGAACGAATAAACCAAGATTATATTTTTATCACAATAACACCTGCTGGATCATTCCCCTGACAGTAGGCGTATTCCACCGCATGACAGTCCGGTTGCATTTCGTGAGTCGTAAAGCCTCTAACGTCCGCCGATGGAGCCTCCTGGTGCCAGGAATACCCCTCACTAGGGCTATGTACAGGTTAGAGCTCCACGCTACAGGAACATTAGCTTTAAAAGCATTGAAAGCACTCATATAGTTCTTCTTTATAAGCTTTATCCCTGCAGTGGAATTTGTCAGTAAATTTTCATCAAGAAATCAAATGTATAATACAAATTAGCTAATCAAATGGCAAACCTGGGAATGAGAAAGATTAGACCTGCTGTATTCACTGGAATGAAGATAAAGAGGGGAGCCAATTGGAAAAGGGTTTTGCAAATTGTAGGACAGAAGGTCGCACGACGTCGTAGGTTACTTCTTAATTTGTGGGCTGAAATCCATGAGTATTTGTTTAGTACTGGGCCAATATTTTTCAAATGGGCTTTCGTACAAGCCCAGTCCTTTGCCCTACTTTTTCTTTTCCTTCCCCAAGGGGTTTTTAAATTGTTTAATATCGGGAAAAAAATCACAAATATCTTAATTGAGAATGCTAAATATGTCGGAATTCAAATTTGAATCGAGAAATTGATGATACGATAAAAGAACAATGGTGAAATTGATGAATTTAACTTTGCGTCCGTGATAAAGTCGACTTCTATAAATTTTCATCATGTTTTAAATCTAGATTACGAATTCTCTTAACCTATTTCTCATATGAAAATTGTTTGAGAAAATCAGTATTCGGTTAGTATAGGTAATTTTTTTTGAACTCCGAATTCCTACATTGTATGTCGTGGTTTGAGTAATCTTAAATTTAATTTTTACAACGGCCTATTTTGTTTGATGTTTCTGAATTCCTCATCTAAACATGTTTTTTCCTATATTTGTTGAGGTTATTCATTATGAAGGAAAGACACGATTTACGTTTCAAATTTACAACATTTTGACCATTTTTTTTCTTTTTCTGGAACTTGTAATAGAAACGAAAGCGGGATCGTGGATACGAAAAGCAAGTAGAAGGTTGGACGGATTGAGGCTAGGGTTGTTTCCGTTCCACCATTTTCTTTGTGTTGGAGATATGAAGTGAACTTCTTGCAACAACGGATAAAATATAATGCGAAAAGAACTTTTCGAATGGTACAAATGCATTCAAAATGTACACAGTGAAGAAGATGACTGGAAATAGATTTGTCCACAAAGATTTGTATAAAACATTGAAACGAAGAAGAAGCATCATTTATGCCCCGTTCAACCTTTAAACCAATCCATTCTTGCATTTTACTACAATCAACTCGAATATCCACTGAGTACTCACCTCTCACCAACCTTTAAGCAAAAGCTTTAAAAGAGCCATTCGACTATAGAGACCATTTTTGGCTTGCCTAAAATAGCTGGCCCTTGGATCCGCATCCACATCCACATCCACATCCACATCCACATCAACGGTTTTCTAAAAACCCGAGAGCACAAAACACTTAGGGCATGAAGAAGTAATTGAAAAGAACAGAATGCCGTGGAGCACAAATCACAAACTATCCTCATCTAGCCTTGGTAGAGGATGCATCACTACAGCACGTTTCTGCATAACTCTCAGGACATCAGGATCCACGATGTACTTGCCTCGTGCTTCATCATAAAGATCGATTCTCTCTCCAAATCGTCGGTTTGATAAACCATGTCGCATTTAGAAGCCACTTCCATTAGATCAGCACTTTCTTCCCATTCAACTCCCTTAGATGTCAGATAATCTTTTATGTCGTCCTGAAATTATGAGTTGAAAATAAGCAAATACATGCCTAAAATATTTCCAGAGTTCAATGAACCAAAAAGAAAGAGAATATGCAACTTGCATTTAGAGCCGACCTTGACAATTCGGAGGCCCTAAGCGAGTAGGCAATCTTGAGACCCCATACTTTTTTTTTGAACACGTATAACAATATTTAAATAAAAAAATATCTATATTTAAATGAAAATTTTGTACAATCTAAAAGATAGAATTGCTAAATAAAATATCACTTACAATCCGAGAGATTAGGTTAGCATCATATTTAGTCTTCTCACGTTTTGAGATGCAAAATTAGTAATCAAACAACTCAAATCAAGTTTTTCCAACATTTTTTTCAATAGAAATCATAGCTAATCCATTCAACCTCACTTGTGACATGGTTGATTGAAGATAAGACTTAATCAATTTTAACTTTGAAAAACTTCTTTCAGCGGATGCAACAGTGACTGGGATAGTTAATAATATCCTGTAAGCGACCCAAACATTTACAAAACAACAATTCATTCTATTAATGTAATCTAACACATCAGTTGCTCCATTAATTTATGTAGATATTGCTTTCCTTAAAACTTTCAACTCAAAAAATAATTTCATTCCATCGATATCAGATACTCTGTTATGCTTCAAATAATTTTCAAAATTAATGCAACGGCACTTCAATGTAGCATCATCAATGGACTTAAGCTTTTTCAAATCAAATAAAAATCCAAAATTATCATCATATTCCTGAAATTGTTCAAATCTATTTTGAAGCGATGATAGAGCTTGATCTACTACATATAAGAAATAATTGACCTTGAAAGCTTCTTCAACTGTTTCTATCATCTCTTCACAAAAAATCTCATCAAACTGCTTATTTTTACGTATAAATCTTTTTTCATAAAATATCGGTTCAATGTCTAATTCACTTACAATCTCTTTAGCATCTATCACGATTGATTCAAACCCAGTTTCTCTATAGCTTTTGAAAAATGAAATGACCCCTTTTAAATGGTCTATAGCAACGTCAATATGGATGTCATCTGTTTGCAAATGTTTGCTTACTCTATTAACACTATTCAACACTTCATACCAAATAACCATCCCAAGTAAGAATTCAAAATTCTCTATTTCATATGTTGCCAAAAACTCCGTCTCACTTTTTATCTTAGGATCATCAACTCTTGCCAATTCAAGTAGAGCATTTATTATTTGTGGAGCTTGAAATCTTATTGCTCTAATACTTTCAACATGACTTTCTCAACGTGTTTGAGACAAACGCTTAAGAGTAAGACCATTTACATTATCTTTAAAAAAAATTCATCTTTTAGTATATGATGAAAATAGAGTGTATATATGTTACACCACTCCAAAAAAAGATTTAGCTTTTGTACAATAAGTAGCAATATCACAAAGTGCAAAATTGAGACTATGGCACCCACAAGGACTGTAAAATGCTTTAGGATTTACTTGTAGTAGTCTATTTTGTACCCCTTTATGTTTTCCTCTTATGTTAGCACCATTATCGATATCAAGCTCTAGATTATTCAACGCATTCACTAATTCATGAAAAAGTCCCTTTCGAGATGTATTATCCACCAATAAAAATCTTAAAAAGAATTTTTCTACCTTCAATGGACTTGCTGAAATATCAACACACCTCAATACTATAGACATTTGTTCTTTGTGACTCAAACCTGGAATGCAATCAAGTATTACAGAAAAGTACTTAGATTCTTTGAATTTCTCGATGATTATTTTTTTGATCTCGCCCGCTAGCATAAGTATCAACTCATTCTGAATTTTGTGTCCAAGTTAATGATAATGAATTTCTTTATTTTGAATTCGACGAATATGTTCTTGCATTACAGGATCAAACTCAGCAATCATTTGAATTAATCTTAAGAAGATACCATTATTTTCTTGGTATATCTTCTCATTATCTCCACGAAACGCCAAATTATTTTCTGCAAGAGTTCTAACCACGAATATTATTCTCAATAATACCTGTCTCCAATGTTCTCCATCCTTATTGATTTGTTCCTGCACACTTTTATCAATTGTTTGCTTCTTTTGAAATCTTATTTCTATTTCGATCCATCTACTCATATTAGTGATATGGTCATAACTCACTTCATTTGTTCTAAGTTTTTCACCAATATTTTTTCAATCATTCGCACCATCATGTGCCAATTGAGTTTGAACCCCATCATTCTCGAATAACTTACAACAAAAACAAAATATTTTATTCAGACTTTTTGAATATATCAACCATTTTCTATCATGATTCTCCATTGGGTAATTGTCGAGTGTAATGAACAGAGGAGAAGTGTCGATTAACTACATCTTTTGAAAAAATTACATCATTATCTCTTACTGGACCTTTCATTACGATTAAATTTCTTAAATTTTGATTCATATTTTCCCAATTCGCTGGATTGCTAATATCAAAGGAGAATGATTCACTAATCTTTTCATTGATGTTTCTTTCATCCATAACATCATCCTTGATAGATATCTCTTCATTGACCAAACAATGATGTTTTTCAATTGTATTATCATCGATATCATTCTCATTAAACTCTTCTTCAGGAATTACATCATCATTATGTTTTTGTTTACTACCACTAAAAAATTTATCAAGGGCTCCCTTTTGAAATTTAATCAATTGTTTAACCTTCTTATGCCGTTTTCTTTTAGAATATCCATATTCAAATTTTCTAGTGGACATAATTAAAGCAAATAACGGTAGAACCTGATTCAGAGTTCTAATTAAAAATATCCCAGATTCTCAAATATGCCAAGTGTAGGAGTTCAACAATCAACCTGCAAGAATAAATTAAAAACACCTTGTTAGGTTCTAATTAAAAAACTCTTGTTTTGAGAGATATTTTTCGAAATGGAAAATGATACAAATATCCCCAACGATATTTACTTAGAATATTCCGAATGGCGAATGGCATTTACTAATAACACAAACTAATAGAGTAATTTTGATTAAGATACTTTACTATCGAATAACAATATGGCAGAGCTAGGGGCGAAAATTGGATAAATTTATTCACCAAACATGAATAATAAGTGAACCATCAGTCATCAGAAAATGCCTTACAATTCAAGGACGATGAAGAACCAAGGAATAAGTTGAGTCCCTTTATGGTCAGATTCTATAAAACAAATTTTTCCCTGAACTCATTTTAACCAGACAATTTCCCAATAAGAAATAACCAAATAAATTTATTTTGCAAAATCTATTCTCAAAATATCTACCTCAAAACAGGCCCTGAAATTATATCATTGAAACTTAAAATTAGTTAAAAACTAGGAGTTCCAACTTCCAAACTAGAAACAAAGACAAGAACGAAGTGAATAAAATGAGAATTAACTTGGAAAATTGTAACAATCAATATCAATACAATCATTCCTATATAAAGTTCTACAACAAAATTTGGGAATTAATTAAATTTAAAACACTAATAGCATCATAGAACTAATTATTAAGAGCAAAACAAATAAAATAAAAAAAACTATTTTTCATCCCTTTTTCACAGTTTCACCAATCACCATTGAGGCTTTGAACAAACTTGAAACTACCACCATAGCCTAGAGGATTAATAATCAGAAATTCAGATATATGAACATCCATTTTACTTACCAAAACAAAGGACCTGATAAGATATAAAAAAGGAATCCGACGTGCGAATCTACGGGAGGCGGAGAAATTTTTTCGCATTAGATTTCAATTTTTCGTCCGTTGGCGCTAGTCCCTGGAAGCCCGAAAGTCTGGAACTTGGAAGCCTGGAGTGGAGGCCCTGGAGAATTCTGGATTCACCGAAGCAGAGGATTGAGACTTGAAAGGATTAGAGGAAGTCCAAAATGTCGAATTGAAAAGATAAAGCCAGCTGGGGTGGTTCGTTATGTATGTTATAGACTCCAAGTCTCCAAAGAAAATTAATTCCATTGGTCCAAGACTCCAAGCTCAAAGGCCCCAAACCATTTTTTATTTTATTTTGGGAATTGGGACTAATATGAATTTTGAGGCCTTGAGCCCAAGCCAAAATTTGGAGGTCCTAGGTGGCTTGGCCCAAGGGCCGGCCCTGCTTGCATTCAATGCTTTGTTAGTTATACAAAGTAAGTTTATTAACATGGAGTTATCCATGTGCTTCTAAACTGCAGAACAAGTTCACTATCTTGCATACCTTCATTTTTACCGCATCAGGAGACACAAAGTAAATTTTAACATCCTCATAATTGGAAAGCGGATAGGCAAGTGAGTGTACTATCCTTCCATAAGCAAGATCTCAATCAAGTCCAACTTTGACGCCATCAAGTTTTCTGATCTCTTTTTCAATGGTGTACACATCCAACAGAGCCTTTTACAATGTACAAACAAAGGTGAAATGAAATAGAATAAAATGAATAGTTCACTATGTTGGAATTTTGTATCGAAAATTGGTTGTGACCAATTTTACATGATTAAGTGGAATTCTTAATTTGGTGAATGAGAAATTAAGCCAAATGTAAGCCGCTTAATACTTGAAATTTTTGGAAAATTGTATAGAATATTGTGGAATATTTTAGAAAAGAGTTGGATGAAAAGATATATTTTCATATGAACGGTCATGACCTTTGGCATAATCATTTTCCAATAATTATGAATTCCAAGAGATGTGACTCTTGGTATGGTTGTGTCTTTTAACATACATTTTCAACTACTATATATAGGCCCCATGTGTTTGAATTTTATAATTCAAGAAATTCATGAAAGTGAATAGATAGTTCCATATCATTCCATTCCATGCATACACTTTAGTTTGCATAAAACACTTGCATCAAATTCATGGTTATGATAGAAAGGAAACTCCATTCGAGTTCATTGATCGAAGTCATTTGGAGTGCTCCTATGGCTTGACGTGGTTGTTGTATTTTGGGAGATAATTGCCAAAAAATCGTTAACACCAATGCGGAGCAAATTCATCTTAAGGACAAAGTGTCTAACACTTGCCTCGGCCGATTGCATCACTCACATCTCATCTTGATTCTTTCTGATTTCTTTCTTCGTATTTGATTTTAAAAAATTAATAACATTCTTTTGATTTCATGTAGGTTTGAAATAAAGAAAGGAAATGATTGAATCTGTCGTTTCATCTTCCCAAATCAATTTCAGTAAGACGAAATTGCGTTTAGATTTCGTAAACATAAATGACATGTTTTGTGAATATGATATGCACAATATGGGTGTTATTTTCCAACACACTATGCATACACATTTGTTATATGGCCTTTTTGCTTTATTAGGTACTTCTTTGTGGTTGTGCTAAATTCCATTTTTGGGTCTCTTACAATTAGGCTAATAGATATTATCCCCAACCTAAAGGTGCAAAATAAAGAAAACCCTATTTGAATTTACAGTTTACTTTAGTTTCACGTTTGAATCATGAAGAGTTCGAATAGAGAAGTTGTCGATAGCAATAAAACCAATCTCATGCCCTCGCTTCATGCCCTCGCCCAAAAGAAACGAGGTGCAATATAAAAAAAATGACTCCTCAAATTCACATTTCATCTTAAGATCTAATGCTTGATAGAACACCTTAACAGAGGTCAACAAAGAAGTAAATATAAGTTATTAAGCCATTGTTTGTCTACATTATTTCAAAGCTCTTTTTTCTCAAACTCATTTTGAATCATACATTATAAAATATTTTGCATGTAAACCCAAGATTTTTCCTACTTTTTAACCACACATTTTCCAAAAATTCACTATTACAAAACTCGTTAGGGGCTAAAAGTAAAAATTCCATATCAATGAGTAAAAATCAAACTTACATGCTTCACGCCTTGTAAAAAGACTAAAGTTACTCAAAGATTAAAATTGCAAATACACACACACACATATATACATATATGATGAAAAATCGACTAACAAAATTTTAATTGGTGAAAATTTAAGTTTCCACCTAAATCTGAGTTTATAATGATGTCTCATGCCCTTTCAATGAACAGCACAACTATAGGAACCAAGTCACCAAACTATTCAATCAAGCTACTGCATATGCTGCATTGAATAATGATTTTGTAGATATTATACGAAGATATTATATGAATAGTATCTAGAAAACTCATATTTGACTTATACCACACACAACTCTTATAGTGGATGCTTCTTTTTAAAAGTGTATATGAATACATAAAAAGTTATATGCAGATGAATCAAAAAAGAGTCATGAAATTTATTTGAAGGATTTGGAAATAATAACAATAATCCTCAAAAAGAGGTTTAGACCTGAGGTGGATGCTATCCAGGGCCATCTTCGGCATTAATAATGGGAATGCTGGCTGTTGCTGCTACTCTTCTGGCAGCACCACTTTTAAAATGTCTCATCACGATTATATCATAATCCCTTCCACTCTTATAGTATCGGATGATCAATACGAAATAAGAATACATAGATTACTGCCTACACTTTTATGTAAGCTAACGGAATGATTGACTAACTTCAAGTGTATCTCCTTTTGCTGCGAATGAAAACTTGTTGGAGACAACTTATAAAAAGGGTTATGTAAGGATTGGTTTTTGATATATTTGTTTGACCAGTTTTAACCCGCAAGAGCGTGATCAAAACACAATTTATATGAATGAAAATTTGGACAGAGTTTCGGTATAAAGATTATGCAAAACAAGGATTAAGAAGGAGTAGAAATAGAGAATAATCCAAAGCGAGATGTTATCTCTTTCCTTAAGACAAATTGCCCCGATACGGTGCTCACGGTGAATGACACTTGTCTCCCAAGATACAATGGATTCACAACTTGTGGTAGCAGCACTTCAAACCGCAAGAAACCGACGAATTTTTGACAGAATTTCCCCTCTACAAAGGAAATGTATGAAATGCTATAGAATTAGAAAAAAGTGAATTGTAAGAGAATAATGAATGCTCAATGCAATTGGTGTACCCAAAATCATGTCCATAGGGTTCTATTTATAGATGTAGAAAGGGTGCAAATAAAGTAGTGTGGGCCAAAACATGCATCCTTTCAAAAAAGTTGCAACACTTGGCCAAAACCTGTACCTTTCGAAAAGTTGCAACACTTCATTTCTTCCAACTTTGGTTCGTAATTTCTCATTCATCCAGAATTGGTTTTGAGATTTCAAATATATCACGACAATCTACTCGACGAGTAAAATAAGTTGGTCTATTTACTTTTGTAATTTGACCATGGGATCAAGTCTGAATATTTGATCGAAATTGACACGTAGTCACACATTTTCATTTTCCATTTTTACACACCTTTTCATTTTTCAATTTTTACACACCTTTTCATTTAATATTTGAACCAATTCCTACAATCCCCCACATAAATGGAAATTCAGGTACGTATATACAAATACGATGATATGATACAATGTAGAGAGGGTGCGAAAAAATACTGCATTAGGGATGGTGACTTCTGATCTTGAACATCCTTTAGTGAAATACTATCGGACTTACTCGGCTAATTGGTAAATCATAGGTCTTGAACCACTCGGGCTTTGGTGTAAGTCAAGACAACAGTACTCACACAGATATCTTCCCCATTCTGTACTTAGTTCTCATGACTTAGTTCATTTTGGCCCTGAACCCTTCTTGATTTCATAAGTATTTAAAGAATTCAAACCTTAAACAATTCTTATCGAAGCAGCCCCACTTCACACTTACATAGGTGACCTCCTGTTGAGGGTATTCTGCCCTACTCCACTTGTATTAATCAAGATATAGGAATTATTAAAAGATAATTTTAGCCTCTATTTACTCTGCAGAAAGCACTTTAGTATCATAGGAATGAGTTAGGAATTCTAATTTCCTAAGTGTTTCATGGAATTTTCACAACTTAGTTGTCCCTTTGAACCAAGATCTTGGGATCTCAAGTCAACAAGGTAGGGTTACCATTGCAAAAACTCTTACGTAGTAGGCTTTAATCACATTCCTCTCGATAGGCAACGCATTTGATCTCTAGGCAAACTTTTCGTCAATGGATCCGCAATATTCTCCTTTGATTTTACATAATCTATGAAGATAACGCCATTTGAGATCAGTTGCTTAATGGTATTGTGTCTATGATGAATATGTCTAGACTTACCATTATACATGCTGCTTCGAGCCCTTCCAATTGCTGATTGACTATGACAATGTATACTTATCGCAGGTACTGGCTTGGGCCAACATGGAACATCTTCTAAGAAATTTCGAAGCCATTCTGCTTCTTCTCCAACTTTGTCCAAAGCAATAAACTCAGATTCCATCGTTGATCGAGCTATGCACGTTTACTTTGTTGATTTCCATGATACAGCAGCTCCACCAATGGTGAATACATAATCACTAGTGGACTTGGAATCCTTTATATCGGATATCCAATTCACATCACAATATCCTTCTAGCATCACAATATCCTTCTAGTACCGCATGATATTTTGTGAAGTGTAATCCATAGGTTAATGTATACTTCAAGTACCTTAAAACCCTCATCAATGCCATCCAATGATCACGGTTTGGATTACTTGTAAATCTACTAAGTTTATTCACTGCAAAAGCAATATCCAGTCGAGTGTAGTTTGTAATATACATAAGACTGTCAATTATTTGTGAATACCTTAGTTGTGATATGCTTTCTCCCGTACTCTTGACTAAGTGCATATTCGGATCAAGAGGAGTTCTTGCAGGACTTTCCTCAAACACATCAAATTTCTTAAGTACTTTTTCTATGTAGTGAGATTGTGAAAGTACAATTTCATCCTGCGTTCTAGAGATTTCAATCCCTAAGATTACATCCGCCACACCCATATCTTTCATATCAAAATGCTTTGTTAGCATCTTTTTGGTGTTAAGCAACATTTCGTGATTATTGCCTATTATTAACATGTCGTCCACATATAGACAAACAATTACATAGGCATACGGTATATGTTTAATATATACACATTTGTCACATTCGTTCATCTTGAATCCATTTGACAACATTGTTTTGTCAAACTTTTGGTACCATTGTTTAGGAGCCTGTTTTAATCCATACAAGGATTTAACAAGTTTACACACTTTGTGTTTTTGGTTAGTAGAAACGAACCCTTCAGGTTGCTCCATGTAAATCTCCTCTTCTAACTCACCATTTAGAAATGCTGTTTTTACATCCATTTGATGAATTTCAAGATTGTGTATTGCCGCAATTGCGATTGACAATCTTATCGACGTGATTCTAGTCAGAGGTGAGTAGGTATCAAAGAAATCAAATCCTTCCTTTTACCTATATCCTTTAGCAACCAATCTAACCTTATATTTATCAATGGATCCGTCAGTTTTCAATTTCTTTTTGAATATCCATTTGCATTCTAAAGGCTTGTTACCAGGAGGTAAATCAACCAACTCTCATGTATGATTTTTTATTATAGAATCTATCTCATTATTAATAGCTTCTTTCCAATACGGTGCTTCCGGTGTAGACATTGTTTCATCGAAAGTCTTTGGATCATCATCTACCATATAGGTTAGAAAATTTGGGCCAAATGTCTTGGAAGTCCTAACCCTTTTACTACGCCTTGATTCTTCCTCATTTGAAATTCCATTGGTAGTTTCATATGTTCTCTTGTTAGAACTCGTATTTTCCTTATCTTTGCAAGGAAAATATTTTCAAAGAATGTTGCATTCCTTGATTTAATTATGGTCCCTTCGTATACGTCTTATATTTCGGATTTGTGTACAAGAAATTGATAAGCATTACTATTATTGGCGTATCCAATAAATATGCAATCTATCGTTTTAGGACCGATTTTCACTTGTTTAGGATTAGGTACCTCAACCTTAGCCAAACACCCCCACACTTTCAAGTATTGGTAGGATGGAGGATAGTCTTTCCATAGTTCATATGCTGTCTCTTCCATTTTCTTAAGAGGTATTTTATTAAATAAACTATTTGCCGTTAAAATAGCCTCCCCCCACATGTTCTGTGGTAAACCCGAACTTATGAACATGGCATTCATCATTTCTTTAAGTGTTCGGTTTTTGTGTTTTGCAACACCATTTGATTGAAGAGAGTAAGGTGTCGTTGTTTGATGAACAATTCCATATTCAGAACAAAAGTTTTCAAACGGTGTCCCATATTCACCTCCTCTATCACTACGAATATTTTTTATTCATTTTTCAAGTTGTGTTTCAACTTCAGCCTTATAGCTTTTGAATGCATCTAAGGCTTCGTCTTTACTTCTAAAAAAAAAAAGACATAGCAAAACTTTGTACAATTATCAATAAATGTCAAAAAGTATTTCTTAACACCTTGAGTTTGTACAAATTTTAGATCGCATATATCGCTATGGATCAATTCAAGAAAGGTTGTGTTTCTTTGTATTGAATGGAACAGTGTTTTAGAAATTTTGTTTCAACACATATTTCACATTTATGATTAGGATTGATTTTATGCGCCGGAATTAAACTTTGATTCATTAGTTTGCGCAACGATTTGTAATTCACATGTCCTAATTGACTATGCCACAAACATGAAGTGTAGCGACCCAATTTTATTTTATTTTTATTTTATAAAAATCAAATAATTTTTTTTTTTAAAACTTAAGTCACTACCAAATGTTTCTTTAAAAAAATAAATGGGTTTATAATAATGTTATCCCTTGTCAATAACCTAAAGAAATCTTAACATGTGAAATAAAAATCATGTTATGATGAACTTTGAAGAAAAATATATAAGGGGTTCCATTTTAGCAAGAAATATGCGTAAATGTTATTAAGCAATTTTCCTTACTGTTGTTAAAATAATAGTAATAAGCATACTTTATTCTCTTTTCCTCCAGTAAGTGAAACATGGCCTCAACTCCCCTAATCTCACGTCATTATAGGGTCTTCATTAATTTGTCATGCATGGATATATTCATAAATCAATTTGAAAGGCAGCAGTAGCACCCTAATCATTAAAATTAATACAAATCAAGGTGACATTATCATAAGTGTTCACAGAAAATAACGGATAGCTAGCAAGATGAATTGGACTATTATTAGTGGCCGGAGAAAATGAGTAATTTCCCCCACATTCTTGCTGATTTGAGATTTCGGACATGCATATGTTACGTTCTATTCATAATTAATTACATGTAAAAATTTGTTACCATTAATGAAAAATAGCAGTAAGGGGAAACCAAACAATTTAATTCAAATATTTAATTAAAAATGTAAGTTTAAACACGTCCATGTAAAAAATAAACATGCACAGTAAATTTAATTGTAAATAAATTTCCATGACAACTAAATTAAAATAAATGAGGTTACGTGCTAGATTTTAGATCCTTGTTCCTTAGACGAGACACGACCACACCATCAAACCACCGCACTCCAACACGACCCGTACTAACCTGTAAGGTAGGGAAAAAGGGGTGAGTATGGGGAATACTCACTAGGATACAAATATTCGTACAATCCCGAATAACATTTATCATTCATATATCAAAATAAATCGTACCGTCATATCATATCTTTAACCAGTAAGAGCTCAATCATATCATATCATTAACGAAAATATTTATCAATATGAAATAACAAAAATTAAA